>NC_034194.2:37267359-37567359 GCF_002021735.2 Oncorhynchus kisutch | reverse complement strand
ACACTACAGACTGCAGACTACACACCACACACTACAGACTACACACTATAGACCGCACATACTACACACTGCAGACTACACACTACAGACTACACACTATAGACCGCACATACTACACACTGCAGACTACACACTACAGACTGCAGACTACACACCACACACTACAGACTACACACTATAGACCGCACATACTACACACTGCAGACCACACTCTGCAGACTACACACTGAAGAGTACACACACTGCACACTACACATTAGACTACATTCTACAGATTACACACTACAGACTACACACTACAGTCTACACACTGCAGACTACAGAGTGTACACTACAAAGAGTACACATACTGCACACTACACACTAGACTACATGCTACAGATTACACACTACACACTGCAGACTACACACTACAGACTGCAGACTACACACCACACACTACAGACTACACACTATAGACCGCACATACTACACACTGCAGACTACACACTACAGACTGCAGACTACACACTACACACTACAGACTACACACTATAGACCGCACATACTACACACTGCAGACTACACACTACAGACTGCAGACTACACACCACACACTACAGACTACACACTATAGACCGCACATACTACACACTGCAGACTACACACTACAGACTGCAGACTACACACTACAGACTACACACTATAGACCGCACATACTACACACTGCAGACCACACTCTGCAGACTACACACTGAAGAGTACACACACTGCACACTACACACTAGACTACATTCTACAGATTACAGACTACACACTACAGTCTACACACTGCAGACTACAGAGTGTACACTACAAAGAGTACACATACTGCACACTACACACTAGACTACATGCTACAGATTACACACTACACACTACAGATTACACACTACAGACTACACACTACAGATTACATGCCACACACTACATACTACACACTACTGACTAGACACTACACACTACAGACTACATACCACACACTACACCCTAGACACTACAGATTACACACTACATACTACACACTAGACACTACAGATTACACACTAGACAGAACAGACTACACACTACAGACTAGCCACTACACACTACAGATTACACAATACACACTACAGATTACACACTACACACTACATTCTACAGATTACACCCTACAGATTACACACTATTTACTAAACACTACAGATTACACACTACATATTATACACTACATACTACACACTCTTCTACAGATTACACACTACATACTACACACTAGACAGAACAGACTACACACTACAGACTAGACATTGCACACTACAGATTACACAGTACACACTACAGATTACACAATACAGATTACACACTACACACTAGAGATTACACCCTACATATTACACACTACATACTATACTACAGATTACACACTACACACTACAGATTACACACTACATACTACAGATTACACACTACAGATTACACACTACAGATTACACACTACAGACTAGATACTACACACTACACACTAGACACTACAGATAACACACTACACACTACACACTACACAATAGACTCTACAGATAACACACTACAGACTACATAGTACACAATAGACACTACAGATAACACACTACACACTAGAGATTACACCCTACATATTGCACACTACATACTATACTACAGATTACACACTACACACTACAGATTACACACTACATACTACAGATTACACACTACAGATTACACACTACAGACTAGATACTACACACTACACACTAGACACTACAGATAACACACTACACACTACACACTACACAATAGACTCTACAGATAACACACTACAGACTACATAGTACACAATAGACACTACAGATAACACACTACAGACTACACACTACAGACTAGACACTACCGACTACAGATTACACACTACAGACTAGACACTACAGACTACACACTACATACTACACACTAGACAGAACAGACTACACACTACAGACTAGCCACTACACACTACAGATTACACAATACACACTACAGATTACACACTACACACTACATTCTACAGATTACACACTATTTACTAAACACTACAGATTACACACTACATATTATACACTACATACTACACACTATTCTACAGATTACACACTACATTCTACACACTAGACAGAACAGACTACACACTACAGACTAGACATTGCACACTACAGATTACACAGTACACACTACAGATTACACACTACAGATTACACACTACACACTACAGATTACACACTACACACTACAGATTACACCCTACAGATTACACACTACATATTACACACTACATACTATACTACAGATTACACACTACACACTAGACACTACAGATTACACACTACATACTACAGATTACACACTAGACACTACACACTACAGATTATACACTACAGATTACACACTACAGACTAGATACTACACACTACACACTAGACACTACAGATAACACACTACACAATAGACTCTACAGATAACACACTACAGACTACATAGTACACAATAGACACTACAGATAACATACTACAGACTACACACTACAGACTAGACACTACCGACTACAGATTACACACTACAGACTAGACACTACAGACTACACACTACAGATTACACACTACAGACTAGACTACAGACTACAGAGACAACACTCTGAATGACTAAAAGATGTAGTCTTGCATCAGACCAGTAACAACAGATATTGATTCGTCATACTGTGGATTGATTCTCTCATGCCACTGCTCGTCTGACACCATTACAGCGAGTCTCCACCGCGGTCTGAAAAGCATCTCCTGCTGAGATTCTATTGGATTACAATCACCGGCTTCACTCCTCTTCACACGATTAAGGTCAATGCAAAATAAAACAGCATTTTCCTATGGAGTGAGTCAAGCTGTATTGTTCTCCAGTGCCCGAGGGGCTGTGTGATCAAGCTAACACACACACACACACACGCACACAGTTTGCTTGCAAGGCTTCATGGGTTTGACAGGGAGTGTGTGTGTGTATGTGCTTCCCATTTAGCCTGACCTCTCACTGTGGGAGGGAAATTAATTCTGATGGCAACATAACAGCTGTGACTAGAGATAGGCAGTGAAGCCTTGAAGAGGCACAGTATGGAGTGGAGTGTGAAAACTGTCTATCAGAGAATCGGCATGGGGCCCATAATAAAGTGACTCCAGAAAAGAATAGTCCACCACTGAGGCAAGGCCAGTATACCTGGCATCCTGTCACTATTACCTCTATCAGGTGTTTCACTCTGTCGGAGCAGGAGCTCGAGGGGCTGGATTGAAGTGTTTGTTTCTCTCTCTGTCGGAGTAGGAACTCCAGGGGCCCGGTTGAAGTGTTTGTTTCTCTCTCTGTCGGAGCAGGAGCTCGAGGGGCCGGATTGAAGTGTTTGTTTCTCGCTCTGTCGGAGCAGGAGCTCTAGGGGCCCGGTTGAAGTGTTTGTTTCTCTCTCTGTTGGAGTAGGAACTCCAGGGGCCCAGTTGAAGTGTTTGTTTCTCTCTCTGTCGGAGTAGGAACTCCAGGGGCCCGGTTGAAGTGTTTGTTTCTCTCTCTGTCGGAGTAGGAACTCCAGGGGCCAGATTGAAGTGTTTGTTTCTCTCTCTGTCGGAGTAGGAACTCCAGGGGCCCGGTTGAAGTGTTTGTTTCTCTCTCTGTCGGAGTAGGAACTCCAGGGGCCCGGTTGAAGTGTTTGTTTCTCTCTCTGTCAGAGTAGGAACTCCAGGGGCCCGGTTGAAGTGTTTGTTTCTCTCTCTGTTGGAGTAGGAACTCCAGGGGCAAGATTGAAGTGATGGTAGTTGAACTATGTGTGTTTTGTTCCTAAGAGATTGACATTGCAGGTAGAAAACAAAAAGTGAAGCCTACCAAGGTTATGAGAAAGACATGGTGCAAAAGCTTGAGGTACACGTCCTTACAAATAACAACTGTCTTGGGGTACATGTCCTTACAAATAACAACTGTCTTGAGGTACATGGCCCTACAAATAACAACTGTCTTGAGGTACTTGGCCCTACAAATAACAACTGTCTTGAGGTACATGGCCCTACAAATAACAACTGTCTTGGGGTACATGGCCCTACAAATAACAACTGTCTTGAGGTACATGGCCCTACAAATAACAACTGTCTTGAGGTACATGGCCCTACAAATAACAACTGTCTTGAGGTACTTGGCCCTACAAATAACAACTGTCTTGAGGTACTTGGCCCTACAAATAACAACTGTCTTGAGGTACATGGCCCTACAAATAACAACTGTCTTGGGGTACATGGCCCTACAAATAACAACTGTCTTGAGGTACATGGCCCTACAAATAACAACTGTCTTGAGGTACATGGCCCTACAAATAGCAACTGTTATAACAACAATTTCAGTAGCCCGTCTTAGAGTGATGGACTGTGCCATTCCCACGGCCTCCACAACGGATCCGTCCACTCAGACAGGAGCCAATCAGACAGGTGTCTTTTACACCTGCTACTGCTCAACTAAAGAAATCTTGGTCGACCAACAGCCTATCGACCAAACAATCAACTAATTAGGGTCAGCCCTAAACTATTTTGAATCATCACATACACTGCTGCTGGTGTATTGTTTGAACTGAAGCCTAGTCACTTTACCCCTACCTATATGTACATACAGTGGCTTGCAAAAGTATTCACCCCCTTAACAAAATAGGAAAAATGCTGCCTTACAACCTGAAATTAAAATGTATTTTGGGGGTATTGTTTCATTTGATGTCTACCACTTTGACAATGCAAAACATTTTTTACCTTGAAACAAAAAACAAAAAAATGTATAGCTAGCTATTCACCCCCCAAAGTCAATAATGTGTAGAGACACCTTTTGCCACAATTGCAGCTGCAAGTCTCTTGGGGTATGTCTCTATAAACTTGGCACATCTAGCCACTGGGATTTTCACCCATTCTTCAAGGCAAAACTGCTCCAGCTCCTTCAAGTTGGATGGGTTCTGCTGGTGCACAGTAATCTTTAAATCATACTACATATTCTCAATTGGATTGAGGTCTGGGATTTGACTAGGCCATTCCAAGACATTTAAATGTTTCCCCTTAAACCACTCGAGTGTTGCTTTAGCAGTATGCTTAGGGTCATTGTTCTGCGGAATGGTGAACCTCCGTCCCAGTCTCAAATCTCTGGAAGACTGAAACAGGTTTCCCCCAAGAATTTCCCTGTATTTAGCGCCATCCATCATTCCTTCAATTCTGACAACTTTCCCAGTCCCTGCCGATGAAAAACATCCCCACAGCATGATGCTGCCACCACCATGCTTCACTGTGGGGATGGTGTTCTCAGGGTGATGTGAGGTGTTGGGTTTGCACCAGATATAGCGTTTCCCTTGATGGTCAAAAAGCTCAGTTTTACTCTCATCTGACCAGAGTACCTCCCACATGCCTTTTGGTGAACACTGGACACTCTTCTGTAATTCCCAGCTCTGTGTAGTGTACGACTAAAGTGGTCCTATGGATAGATACTCCAATCTCCGCTGTGGAGCTTTGCAGCTCCTTCAGGGTTATCTTTGGTCTCTTTGTTGCCTCTGATTAATATCCTCCTTGCATGAGTTTTGGTGGGCAGCCCTCTCTTGGCAGGTTTGTTGTGGTCCCATGTTATTTCCATTTTTTAATAAAGGATTTAATGGTGCTCCATGGGATGTTCAAAGCTTCTGATATTTTTTTAGAACCAAAACCTGACACAGTTGAAGTTGGAAGTTTACATACACTTAGGTTGGAGTCATTAAAACTAGTTTTTCAACCACCACAAATTTCTTGTTAACAAGCTATAGTTTTGGCAATTCGGTTAGGACATCTACTTTGTGCGTTGACACAAGTAATTTTTCCAATAATTGTTTACAGACAGGTTATTTCACTTATAACTCACTGTATTTCAATTCCAGTGGGTCAGAAGTTTACATACACTAAGTTGACTGTGCCTTTAAACAGCTTGGGAAATTCCAGAAAATTATGACATGGCTTTAGAAGCTTCAGGTAGGCTAATTGACATCATTTGAGTCAATTGGAGGTCTATTCAGTGCCTCTTTGCTTGACATCATGGGAAAATCAAAAGAAACCAAGAACCAAAAATTGTAGCCCTCCACAAGTCTGGTTCATTCCAAACGCCTGAAGGTACCACATTCATCTGTACAAACAATAGCACGGAAGTATAAACACCATGGGACCACTCAGCCGTCATACCGCACAGGAAGGAGATGAGTTCTGTCTCCTATAGATGAATGTACTTTGATGCGAAAAGTGAAAATTAATCCCAGAACAGAAAAGGACCTTGTGAAGATGCAGGAGGAAACAGGTACAAAAGTATCAATATCCACAGTAAAGCGTGTCCTAAATCTTCATAACCTGAAAGGCTGCTCAGCAAGGACGGAGCCACTACTCTAAAACCGCCATAAAAAAGCCAGACTACGGTTTGCAACTGCACATGGGGACAAAGATCGCTCTTTTTGGAGAAATGTCCTCTCGTCTGATGAAACAAAAACAGAACTGTTTGGCCATAATGACCATCGTTATGTTTGGAGGAAAAAGGGGGAGGCTTGCAAGCCGAAGAATACCATCCCAACCGTGAAGCACAGGCGTGGCAGCATCATGTTGTGTGGGTGCTTTGCTGCAGGAGGGACTGGTGCACTTCACAAAATAGATGCATCAAGAGGAAGGAAAATTACGTGGATATATTAAAGCAACATCAAGACATCAGTCTGTTAGTTAAAGCTTGGTCGCAAATGGGTCTTCCAAATGGACAATGACCCAAACATACTTCCAAAGTTGTGGTAAAAATGGCTTAACGTCAACAAAGTCAAGGTGTTGGAGTGGCCATCACAAAGCCCTGACCTCAATCCTATAGAACATTGGACAGATGTTGTGGACAGAACTGAAAAAGTGTGTGCGAGCAAGGAGGCCTACAAACCTGACTCAGATACAACAGCTCTGTCAGGAAGAATGGGCCGAAATTCACCCAACTTATTGTGGGAAGTTTGTGGAAGGCAACCCAAAACATTTGACACAAGTTAAACAATTTAAAAGCAATGCCACCAAATACTAATTGAGTGTATGTAAACTTCTGACCCACTGGGAATGTGAATAAAAGCTGAAATAATTCTCTACTATTATTCTGATATTTCACAAACTTAAAACAAAGTGGTGATCCTAACTGACCTAAGACAGGGAATTTTTACATGGTTTAAATGTCAGGAATTGTGAAAAACTGAGTTTAAATGTAGTTGGCTAAGGTGTATGTAAACATCAGACTTCAACTGTATGTACTTCACAACTTCGTCCCAGACCCGTTTCAAGAGCTCCTTGGTCTTCATGATGCCCCTTGCTTTGTGGTGTTGAAGACTCTGGGGCTTTTCAGAACAGGTGTATATTGAGATCATGTGACACTTAAATAAAGTCCCCCTGTGTTCAATCTAACTAATTATGTGACTTTTGAAGGTAATTGGTGGCACCAGATCTTATTTAGGGGCTTCATAGCAAAGGGGGTGAATACATATGCACACACCACTTCTCCATTACATTTCTTTTTTTAAACAAGTCATTTTTTTCCCATTTGACTTCACCCATTTGGACTATTTTGTGTACGTCCATTCCATTACATTTAAATTAGGTTGTAAATGCAACAAAATAGGTACTTTTGAAGGCACTGTATCTACCTCCATTACCTCGTACCTCTGCACATTGACTCAGTACTGGTACCCTGTGTATTTATTCATTGTGTTATTAAATCTTTAAAATCTTTTTCTCTACATTGTTGAGAAGGGTCTGAAAGTAAGCATTTCACTGTTAGTCTACACCTGTGGTTTTACAAAGCATGTGACAAATAAAATTGGATAGCACTGTAGAATCACACTGGTTTTATGTTTATTAGCACAAACCTAAAAAAAAAAAATACGAGACACGTTCAATCCACTAGTTGAAGTGTATTCAGTGTTAACAGAGTAGGGTTACACTATCCCAGCCGTAACAGAGTTTGTGTAATTATTATCAAGATACAATAGACTAGATCACGTAAGATCGGAATTCAAACTCAAATCACAGGAATGCTGCTAGATCAAAGATAATTTAACAAAACAAGTCATAATAACATTGCTTAATACAACTAGGGGGCTTTCCTTTAAAAACACTTTACAGGCGAGACTCTGTTCCATGTGAAGTTTAAGGGATGGTGTAAAGAAAATAGAAAAAAAAAGGTCATCGTCAACATAGATGTGAAGAACAATCCCTGCTAGTTCCTTGGGGTTTCAGCCAAACAACAGACGAGACAAACGGATGTCTGTACTGTCCCAGCCAAGGCCCTGACCCAACCCCCCCCCCCTCCAAAAAAACCCCTGGGTCGTATTCAGTGGGCACAAAAGCAGAACACTGTGTCAAAGTTTAAAACAAAGGAAAATTAACTAAAACACGCTAAAATGGCAACTCCTACTTTTCAAATGTTTTTGGAGATTTTGTGCCAAAATGAACGCTACCCCACTATCAGACTTGTCGTCTCAGGTGGAAACTTGTTTCAAAAACAGTCGCAGCCATTTTTGTGCCTACTGAACGCTACCCTCCCATCCCACCAGACTGGGTCTCTTGCTCCGTCCTCTCACTCCTTCCTGCGTTTCTTGTCGTGGTCGTAGTCCTTGGAGCCTCTACTGGTGGAGGGTCTCTTGGAGCCGCCATGTTGCTTCGCCTCCTCTAAAAACTTGTCCAGACCGAACGGATCCTCCTCAAACTGGACAGGGCCGTCACGACGAGGACCGTGGTCCGTACCAGAGAACTCACGGTCCGGAACAAACCTGGAAGGGGAGGAATCGGTTGCATTAGCGCCGGGCAAAAAATGTGCTGTCGTCGAGGAGGATTCTAAGTTCTTTTAAGTTGCCTACAACCCTGGGGTGTAGATGGGAGGGGACAGAGGTACGGGAAGTTGAATCATTTGGAAATAGATAGTGTTCACTCAAAAACATTCCTCAAACATGGTTGGTTGTACAGAGGACAGACTTGGTAGACCCATATGAAGTGCAGTGCTGAGTAAATAAATACATTAAACAATTCATCCTTTGAAGTGTTTTCCATTTAACTTTCAAAGGTCTAATGTCTCCATATTTCAAACATAATAAGGGCAGGTTGAATTTACCACTGATAGACTGTTCCATAATAGGGTTTATCAACCTATAGCTCGTATCACATTCCACCATCAGTCCCTGTTAAAGTGACCTGTTATCTGTAGCCCAGTAGAGAAACCAATCACATAAAGCAGCCAGTGAAACTAAGGTAGACTGTCTGAGGAGACGCTGTGGACATCAGGGTAGGGATTCTGCAGATGAAGTACAGACATTCTGCTCTGGTATACACACTTTACTGACGCGTGGCCTACTCGTTGTGTGTCTGCACCGACGCGTGGCCTACCCGTCGTGTGTCTGTACTGACGCGTGACCTACTCGTCCTGTGTCTGTACTGACGCGTGGCCTACTCGTCGTGTGTCTGTACTGACGCGTGGCCTACTCGTCGTGTGTCTGTACTGACGCGTGGCCTACTCGGCGTGTGTCTGTACTGACGCGTGGCCTACTCGTTGTGTGTCTGTACTGACGCGTGGCCTACTCGTTGTGTGTCTGTACTGACGCGTGGCCTACTCGTTGTGTGTCTGTACTGACGCGTGGCCTACTCGTCGTGTGTCTGTACTGACGCGTGGCCTACTCGTCGTGTGTCTGTACTGACGCGTGGCCTACTCGTTGTGTGTCTGTACTGACGCGTGGCCTACCCGTCGTGTGTCTGTACTGACGCGTGGCCTACTCGTCGTGTGTCTGTACTGACGCGTGGCCTACCCGTTGTGTGTCTGTACTGACGCGTGGCCTACTCGTCGTGTGTCTGTACTGACATGTATGTGATACTGAAAGATGCACAAACACACTACATGTTCATGTTTTTAATTGTATGTAATTGTATTTAGTCTGTTAGGTTATGGTGTTGGACTCCAGTAACACTAGCTGTCACCAATGTGTCAGCTAATGTGGATCCTAATAAAACCTAAATGTTAAACTTATCGTTACCTCATCAATTCAGGTCATTTACCGCGATATGGATTTTTGGTCATATCGCCCAGCTAGATGCCCCAGTCATTTCAAGACATGTCCTTGTACATATGTGTGTGTATATATGGCGGCAGGGTAGCCTAGTGGTTCGAGCGTTGGACTAGTAACCGAAAGGTTGCAAGTTCAAGTCCCTGAGCTGACAAGGTACAAAATCTGTCGTTCTGCCTATGAACAGGCAGTTAACCCACTGTTCCTAGGCTGTCATTATTGAAAATAAGAATTTGTCCTTAACTGACTTGCTTAGTTAAATAAAAAGTAAAGTATATCATAAATACAGAAGGCCTTGCGTACTTGCTGCTCTGCATGAGTGTGTCCAGGTCGTCCCCATACATGTCCTTGTCAGAGCTCTTGGTGGGCCTGTAGATGTTCTGGGCCATATCGCTGCCTCTCCTGAACGGCTGGTCGTACACGTTGTACATCTCATCCTCCCCACCTGCAAAACCACTGTCCATACCCTGGGGGGGGGGGTCATAAAAAAGTATGTAAGATTTTCTGTGCAAAATGTCCAAACTAAATTAGTTTGACCGGCTGTAAGGAAATAAAAACCAGTGAAAACAACCCAACTTGTTTATGATAAAATTTCAGTTCTGCTTGGATCCATATTTTAAATGGTTGAAATACTAATACTTGATAAAGATCAACTTTTACAGACGGTCCCTAACTGCACATTCACTTTTTCTCAAGAATGCTGACAGGAGTAAATCATATTTCTCCATCCTGTTCCCCAGTCAAAATGTAGCCCACATTTGTTGTATCATTTTACTGCATGAAATGCTTAATTCAGCAGGAGTTGATGTTGAGGCTATGTGAGAGTTTACAGAGCTACAGTCAGAGTCCAGATTTTAGTTTCCATTCAACCCATCTGAACAGTAGGCTACAGTTCTCTTGATGTGTCATAGGCCCATTTGAAGTGCCCATCTGGTGACTGTCTAATTTGTATAGCGCCTCACAATCATCACACACACACAACATAGTTATAACATAGCCATAACATTAACATAGTTATAGCCCAGACAGCACTGCCATCATCCTGTTTCACAAACATTACTTTTCTGCACCTCTCTTCTCTTTATGTTCAACTCTCCATTTCACAGTTTCCTCTTATTGAATAAAACTCTAATATTGTCCGTCCCCCCCCCCCCCCCCCCCTCTGTGGTTCGACTAAAGCTTCTTCTGCCCGATCCCAAAAGCATGTGTGCGTATTTGGCACAAGTCCCGTTAGGCCCTAAAGCCTAGGATTACACACTAACGCCAGACAGACTAAAATAATGAAAGAAAAACCTCAATGTAGCCTATAGATATAAAATGCACAAGAATGATAGATGAATGAATGTGTTACCGTATTGTTTTGTCTTCATTCTACCTTCCTTCCTTCAGCCATACAATATTTCATGACCCTAACCCCACCCGCCTGTGGATATAACCGTGGGGACGGCAGGTTATGGGTCAACCTGCGCATCACTAGTGTGTGTGTGTGTGTGTGTGTGTGCGCGCTCCATCTCACCTTGCTCTGGTTAAACAGTCTCTGGTCGTACTGAGCCTCGTTGGAGGCTCTAGGGTTGGGCTGGCCCAGAGCGATCAGCTCACTGACATCTCTGTCCTGGTCTCTCTGCAGCTTCGACCTGACGATGGAAACACACCAGACAGACAGTTGAGGAGGAAGGAGACAGACAACAGGATACATTAATTTAAAAGTACTACAATGGAAGGTAGCCTGCGAGCTTAAACCTAGCGCACCCAAACTCTAGCTCTGTGTGGAATTAGTCTCTGCTCCAAACCACACACACTATAACACCAGGGTACATTACGGTCCCATAACTTCATCATGCCCAATCTCTACAAATCTGCAGATAATCACGTCCAGCAGACGCGACGGAAAGGTTAAGTAGTCGCTGTTGGTGTCCCCCCCCCCCCCCCCCCCCCCCCCCGTTGTCTCCCTGCAGTCGTAGCAGACAGACAAGGGGTCAGGGCTGGGTGCTGCTGTGGTGAGCTGCATTCATTCAACGTTTCTTACACAACATGAATGATTCCGCTGTGTGTGTGTAAAGTCAGTGTGTCGGGTGTGTGACTGGAGCAATGGTGTGTGTATGTAATGGCGTGTGTATGTTTGTGTGTTGCGTTGTTAAAAATGATTGTACCTCTTATCAGGGGCGGCTCTGGAGATGTTCCTGTCGTGCTGTCTCTCTTTCCTCCTGTCATGACGGATCTCGTCACGCTCTCTGGCCTCACCGTCCTCTCCACCTGCCACAGGAGAGACGGAGGGAGGAGGGAGAAATACAGATGGAGAAGAAACAGGTGATGAGAGAGGGAGAAGAAACAGGGAATGAGAGAGTGGGACAGTGCCGGGGGAGAGAGGGAGCAGAAACAGGGAATGAGAGAGTGGGACAGTGCAGGGGGAGAGAGGGAGAAGAAACAGGGAATGAGAGAGTGGGACAGTGCAGGGGGAGAGAGGGAGAAGAAACAGGGAATGAGAGAGTGGGACAGTGCAGGGGGAGAGAGGGAGAAGAAACAGGGAATGAGAGAGTGGGACAGTGCAGGGGGAGAGAGGGAGCAGAAACAGGGAATGAGAGAGTGGGACAGTGCAGGGGGAGAGAGGGAGCAGAAACAGGGAATGAGAGAGTGGGACAGTGCCGGGGGAGAGAGGGAGCAGAAACAGGGAATGAGAGAGTGGGACAGTGCAGGGGGAGAGAGGGAGCAGAAACAGGGAATGAGAGAGTGGGACAGTGCAGGGGGAGAGAGGGAGCAGAAACAGGGAATGAGAGAGTGGGACAGTGCAGGGGGAGAGAGGGAGCAAGGGGGTTACCAGGAGGCTCACTCACAAACGACAGCGGAGTCTAGTCCTCCCTCTGCATGCACATAGCTACTTGGTCAAGACTCAGAAAGTGTTTCTGAATGCTGCATTTGGTTAAACACCGTCAGTATATTTCATTTCAAATGTACTTATTAGGGATTTGTGATCATGATAACCAAAACGTTGATACTTTGCAACTCTTCACATGGGCAGTCCTTGTACAGGAAAACACAAAATCATAAACAGATGATCTGATCCTAGATCTGTGGTTAGGGTAGAATTAAAGCAAGAAGAGGGTGGTGAACTGACCTTTGTCCCCTCCGTGACCTTTGATCCCTGCCCTGCGGTCTCGGGCCATCTGAGCCAGCTCTCTGAGCTTCTCCTCCTTCTTTTCCTTCTCTTTCTGGGCCATCTTCTTCTCCACCTGGGCTCTCATTTCCACAGCCTCTCTGGCCTAAACACAACAACAAAGAGAGAACACAGAATAGTATTTTCATGGCGACAGAATCACTCGGAAATCCGTATCACACAGAAGTGTAGTTGGATTTGAAATGGACAAAAAGATAAGACCATTCACAACCAAAACATTATTTCAGAGGCTCTGAGAAGTTGCTACGGCACAGGACGAACACCAGGATCCAAACCCACAGACTGTTTACCTTTCGGTCAGCAATGTAGAGCGCCTCGGCCAGTTTGGCAAAGTTCTCGTTGATGTGAACAGTCTGCAGTCCTCTACCATCCGCAGCCAGACGCTTGTCCAGTGGGATGGTGTAACCCTAGGGAGACCAATCACAGAACACAGGAGATGGGCTTCCAACGTTATCGCTCTGTGCCCCAAACAAAGATAAATGTCTCATGAATTCACCAGTGCCTGCAGAGGGAAGGAGCAGAGGTAGTCAGTACCTTTGCGTTCTTCCAGTTTGAAATACAGGGGGGAATCTTCCACTCCTGTTGCTCCTTGACAGTCATCTGAAAGGACCGAGAGAAAACACGTCACGTCTTTGTCCAACATTTACACAGCTAGAGGGAGAAGGTTCCAGATGAACCCATTTACACAGCTAGAGGGAGAAGTTTCCAGATGAACCCATTTACACAGCTAGAGGGAGAAGGTTCCAGATGAACCCATTTACACAGCTAGAGGGAGAAGGTTCCAGATGAACCCATTTACACAGCTAGAGGGAGAAGGTTCCAGATGAACCCATTTACACAGCTAGAGGGAGAAGGTTCCAGATGAACCCATTTACACAGCTAGAGGGAGAAGGTTCCAGATGAACCCATTTACACAGCTAGAGGGAGAAGGTTCCAGATTTTTATTTTACCTTTATTTAACTAGGCAAGTCAGTTAATTAACAACAAATTCTTATTTTCAGTGACGGCCTAGGAACAGTGGGTTAACTGCCTGTTCAGGGGCAGAATGACAGATTTGTACCGTGCTCGGGGGTTTGAAAATGCAACCTTCCGGTTACTAGTCCAACGCTCTAACCACTAGGCTACCCAACAAACATTTCAACTGCCCCTTTTCTCTCTCATTCAACTTCTTTTTAATATCTTCATAAAATGACGTGAATTCACAATTCAGATATGGTCCATCGTACAACCGCTAGGCGGTACTCAGTTCAATGTACTGAAGTCATGGTTACCAACCAGCTAGACAGCACCCACCTTACCACTGTCCCCCCACCCACTCAGTAACAATGGTATTACTGCTGTCCACCACCCACTCAGTAACGATGGTATTAATGCTGTCCACCACCCACTCAGTAACGATGGTATTACTGCTGTCCACCACCCACTCAGTAACGATGGTATTACTGCTGTCCACCACCCACTCAGTAACGATGGTATTACTGCGGTCCACCACCAACTCAGTAACGATGGTATTAATGCTGTCCACCACCCACTCAGTAACGATGGTATTACTGCTGTCCACCACCCACTCAGTAACGATGGTATTAATGCTGTCCACCACCCACTCAGTAACGATGGTATTACTGCTGTCCACCACCCACTCAGTAACGATGGTATTAATGCTGTCCACCACCCACTCAGTAACGATGGTATTACTGCTGTCCACCACCCACTCAGTAACGATGGTATTACTGCTGTCCACCACCCACTCAGTAACGATGGTATTACTGCGGTCCACCACCCACTCAGTAACGATGGTATTAATGCTGTCCACCACCCACTCAGTAACGATGGTATTACTGCTGTCCACCACCCACTCAGTAACGATGGTATTACTGCTGTCCACCACCCACTCAGTAACGATGGTATTAATGCTGTCCACCACCCACTCAGTAACGATGGTATTACTGCTGTCCACCACCCACTCAGTAACGATGGTATTAATGCTGTCCACCACCCACTCAGTAACGATGGTATTACTGCGGTCCACCACCAACTCAGTAACGATGGTATTAATGCTGTCCACCACCCACTCAGTAACGATGGTATTAATGCTGTCCACCACCAACTCAGTAACGATGGTATTACTGCTGTCCACCACCCACTCAGTAACGATGGTATTAATGCTGTCCACCACCAACTCAGTAACGATGGTATTAATGCTGTCCACCACCCACTCAATCTGTTGTTAACGCCAAGATTCTCACTCCGTCCCTCATCGCCCTGCTGCCAACAATGGGTTGGGTCTCACTCTGCCTTCCTTCCAGCACCTGTTCTGCCAGCAATGGGTTGGGTCTCATGCTGCCTCCCTCCCAGGACCTGTTCTGCCAGCAACGGGTTGGGTCTCACTCTGCCTTCCTTCCAGCACCTGTTCTACCAGCAACGGGTTGGGTCTCACGCTGCCTCCCTCCCAGCACCTGTTCTGCCAGCAACGGGTTGGGTCTCACTCTGCCTCCCGTTCAGCACCTGTTCTGCCAGCAATGGGTTGGGTCTCACTCTGCCTTCCTTCCAGCACCTGTTCTGCCAGCAATGGGTTGGGTCTCACTCTGCCTCCCGTTCAGCACCTGTTCTGCCAGCAATGGGTTGGGTCTCACTCTGCCTTCCTTCCAGCACCTGTTCTGCCACTGGAGCTCAATTCCACTTGGCAAAGTTTGCATCTGATCACCTTAAAGTATTGCCAGAGGTCTTTGCTTCTTTGTCTCACCATCTGCCATTTCTACACCTGTTAACGACGATGACGTGTGGGGCGCTTTAGAGCCGTGGCGAATCATTTGAAAGATGCATATTGCCTACCTGTAGTATTTTCGCGTTATATATTTGTTACATTTAAATGTTGTCCTGGTCATTATAATTTTTATCTAAATGAATAAAAAAGGTTTTCAGTTAGGGATTATTTTCCCGAAACGTTAACGATTCCAAATTCGTTCAAACGTCACACCCCTTGTCTGAACCCCAACAGTACCTTTCTGCTGGGAGAGTGCATGACTGGTGCAGGAGGGGAGGGAGGACCACGAGGAATCTTCTTGTTGATCCTGAAACAATCAAACATGTCATTTTAGTTAACACAATAAGGGGGTGGGGGCATCTAGTCTGCATCCGTTTTGTTTAAGAATACCATGATGCAAATGTACTTACTTGAAGCGTGGGGGCTCCATTGGGTCCTTCTGCATCTCCACCATACGGATGACCCTCTGTTTGGCCCCGGAGTTGAAGGCCACACCCTGCTGGGAAGGAGTGTACCTGGTGGAATAACACACAAGGTATCAGCATCTACAGGCCCCTTTCAATAAACCACACAAACACTTTGAATAAATGATAGGTTTCATGGGGACTGTCCTGGACACATGTCGGTCTAGGCTACATGTTGCATGGAAGTACGCAAATGTTCAGACCACAATGATGATTTCTAAATTGCTTCTGAAAAATGTTGTATTATACTCTTCTATAGTATTATACTCTTCAGTAGGGCAGAAATACATACACATTTTTACATCATTGTATCATATACACTTAGTGGCCAGTTTATTAGGTACAGTTTGTGGCCAGTCTACCCCCCCCCCCCCCAATCACAAAAATGGTTAGCTCTACATCCATGGGGCGGCAGCGTAGCCTAGTGGTTAGAGCGTTGGACTAGTAACCGGAAGGTTGTGAGTTCAAACCCCCGAGCTGACAAGGTACAAATCTGTCGTTCTGCCCCTGAACAGGCAGTTAACCCACTGTTCCCAGGCCGTCATTGAAAATAAGAATGTGTTCTTAACTGACTTGCCTGGTTAAATAAAAGGTAAAATAAATAAAATAAATACATCCATTATCTTAGATACGGCCGGCATCCTGGGCTTTTCATTAACGACAGTGTGCAGGGTTTACAGAGAACAGTGCAACAAACAAAAAAAACAACATCCAGTCAGCAGCTTGTTAGCTTGCCTGTGGCTCAAAAACAGCGTGTTGATGAGAGGTCGAAGGAGAATGGCCACAAACAACGGCTAAATACAACAGTAGAGTGCAGAACTGCATTTCGGAAAGCACAACTCATCGGTCCTTGTAACAGGTGGACTATTGCAGCAGACGCCCACACCGGGTTCCACTCCGATCAGTTAAAAACAAGAAGAAGAGGCTCCAGTGGGCACGTGATCACCAACACTGGACAACTGAGGAGTGGAAAAACATTGTCTGGATCGACGAAGCCCGTTCCTGTTGCGTCATGCGGATGGCAGTCAGGATTTGAAATAAGCTGCATGAGTCCATGGCCCCATCCTGTTTGGTGTCAACGGTACATGCTGGTGTTTTTATTCATTTTCATTTTTACCTTTATTTAACTAGGCATGTCAGTTAAGAACAAATTCTTATTTTCAATGATGACCTAGGAACAGTGGGTTAACTGCCTTGTTCAGGGGCAGAACGGCAGATTTTTACCTTGTCAGCTCGGGGATTCGATCTTACAAGTCCAACGCTCTAACCACTAGGCTACCTGCCGCCCCATGGCGTGGCGGTGTAATGGCGTGGGGAATGTTTTCCTGGCACACGTTAGGTCCCTTGATCCCAATAGAGCAACGTTTGAACGCCACTCCTTGTAGAATCCATTGCCTGGAGAATTCAGGTTGTTCTGGAGGCAATACTAGATGTGCATACCCAATAAAATGGTCACTAATAGTGCATCAGAGAACAACCATACCTGATGTACTGTGCAGGGGCCTGTTTGTCTGCTGCCCTCACAGGCATGGCTGCAGCGATCTTCTGTGAGACCTGCTTCATCAGAGCATCGCGGGTCTTCTCTGTCAGCTCTTTGACAGCCTCCTCGTCGGGCTTCTGCAGCTCAGGAGCATCATCGTTCAGCACTTCCTTAGGAAGCAGGTCTGTGTACTTACTGAAGATCACCTGCACAGGGAAAACAGAGGAGACAGTGGAACATACATGAACTGAACTCTACACTGGTTCTCTATGGGGGCATTTATTCAAATGGTGGCCCCTCGTTTTTTTATTTCACCTTTATTTAAGCAGGTAGGCCAGTTGTAAATGACAACTTGTTTTCAACTGCGACCTGGACAAGATAAACGTATAGCAGCGTGACAAAAACAAACTAATTTTAACACATGATCTGGGCAAGACACAGCTTTAGTAACTATAGGACAACAACGATGGAGGCTCACAGCATAAATCCAAATCAAATGGACCTTACATTCTCAGATGAGTCTGCGACATGAAGTATTGTACGTCCAACTGCATTGTAAATCTAGCTAGACCAAGCTGGATATTTAATCATATTCTTACCTTGTCCTTGCCCTGTCCCTGTCTGGCGATGGCATCGTATTTGATCTTGCCCTCAGCATCCACCTGAACTGCCAGGGCATTGGATGTCTTTTTCTTCCTGCCCATCTCCAGAGGGAACTGGGCCACGTGGATCTCAGGGAAGGCACCGCCATCTCCAAAGTCCTACAACACAAAACAAGGCAGAGTCAAACAAACAGAGACTAAGGGGAAGAGACTGTGTGGAGATATACCTCCATCTCCAAAGTCCTACAACGCAGGGGAGCCAAACACAAACCGAGGAAAAATCTCACATTACCTCTTTTTTTCTGGACCGAGTACTATCTAACACAGCACCAACAATAGCAAACTCTTGTAAGGCTTTGACCGTCCCTTCCACTTTACATGGAGTCCCTTTTAAGACGACTCATAGCTAACACAGAATCGCAGCCTCATTGAATTCATTAAACTAGGTATGGCGTAAATATCAGTACCTCCAGAGAGCGTGGCACCCAGCTCTTCCTGTAACCGTAGGGAGGGGGTTCTCTGCGGGAGGAGACCAGGGCGGTGGAGTGGGACCTCTGTGCCCGGGCTCTCTCCTCTGACTCCAACTGGTCCTGAGACAGCTGGGTCGGCGCAGGTAGAAAGCTGCAGGCAGACAAACAAAGTTGTCAATCTTCTTTCGCCATTAAATTGTATGTACGCAATTCAGGTATCTCGACTGTAAACAAGGCTAGCTAGCTATCTAACGTTCGCGTACGATGCATGTACTAGTTTGAAAGTTGAGACACAACACATGGTTGCGTTCGCAACTAGTAACGCCAATGTACATTTTCTAATAAACCTGGCCCCGATAAACCAAATACCTAGCTAGCTAATCCCCAAGACAAGAAACCACCAGAGAACAGTTAGCTAAAGTTAGCTTGCTAGCTAGCCAACTAGGCCAGGAGTTAGCCCAGCTAACTATATGCTAACGACCAAAACATCGATTTCATAAAAATAATATGGGGGTAAGACGTAAGTAACTTTACATAATGTCTTAACATGCCATTTTATTATTTAAAGGTGTTGTACATTCAGTAAAATATAAATAAGGCCTTGCCACACGACTCACCTCGTAAGCGACATTTTTTTATCTCCCCTTGCTCGCACAGACTGACGTCATACGTAGGTAACGCCACAATGTTCAGGATCTCGCGATATAAGATTGCAGCTACACGTAACTTCTTCTCTAGCATGTGAGGTGATCGGTCCAGAATCTACCCGCATATTTCAAAAGACTATGAAAAAAAAAGGACATTCTTACATGTTAGTCATTTAGCAGACCCACTTATCTAGAGTGACAAAAAGCCAATTTATGCTTGATCAGACCGTGTAGTAGGGTTGTGAATCAATTGCGGAGCCTCCGGAGTCTTGTGGTGGGTACTGCATCACGGTGCACTTCCCAAAGTGTGTAACCATCTGGAGGTCACCGTATAGCTCCGTGTAGCTCCGCATTGACCAACCACAATTAGTTGACTGGTTGATTGTTTGGTCATTAAGCAGTTGGTCGACCTAGATTGTTTTAGTTGACTGATTGTTTGGTCATTAAGCAGTTGGTCGACCTAGATTGTTTTAGTTGACTGGTTGATTGTTTGGTCATTAAGCAGTTGGTCGACCTAGATTGTTTTAGATGACTGGTTGATTGTTTGGTCATTAAGCAGTTGGTCGACCTAGATTGTTTTAGTTGACTGGTTGATTGTTTGGTCATTAAGCAGTTGGTCGACCTAGATTGTTTTAGTTGACTGGTTGATTGTTTGGTCATTAAGCAGTTGGTCGACCTAGATTGTTTTAGTTGACTGGTTGATTGTTTGGTCATTAAGCAGTTGGTCGACCTAGATTGTTTTAGATGACTGGTTGATTGTTTGGTCATTAAGCAGTTGGTCGACCTAGATTGTTTTAGATGACTGGTTGATTGTTTGGTCATTAAGCAGTTGGTCGACCTAGATTGTTTTAGTTGACTGGTTGATTGTTTGGTCATTAAGCAGTTGGTCGACCTAGATTGTTTTAGATGACTGGTTGATTGTTTGGTCATTAAGCAGTTGGTCGACCTAGATTGTTTTAGTTGAGGAGTAACAAATATACAGCTCTGGAAAAAATGAAGAGACCACTGCAACATGATCGGTTTCTCTGGTTTTACGATTTATAGGTATGTGTTTGGGTAAAATTAACATTTTTGTTTTATTCTATAAACTACTGACAACATTTCTCACAAATTCCAAATAGAAATATTGTCATTTAGAGCATTTATTTGCAGAAAATGACAATTGGTCAAAATAACAAAAGATAAATGGTGTTGTCAGACCTCGAATAATGTCAAGAAAATAAGTTACTATTCATTTTCAAACAACACAGTACTAATGTTTTACTAACTTAGGAAGAGTTCAGAAATCAATATTTGGTGGAATAACCCTGATTTACAATCACAGCTTTCAATCTTTCATGTGTCTTGGCATGCTCTCCACCAGTCTTTCACATTGATGTTGGGGGACTTTGTCACTCCTGGCACAAAAATTCAAGCAGCTCAGCTTTGTTTGATGTCTTGTGACCAAACATCTTCCTCTTGATCACATTCCAGAGGTTTTCAATGGAGTTCAGGTCTGGAGATTGGGCTTGATCTGGGGGTCCTCTATCCACACCTTGATTGACCTGGCTGTGTGGTATGGAGCATTGTCCTGCTGGAAATACCAATTCTCAGAGTTGGGGGGACATTGTCAGAGCAGAAGGAAGCAAGTTTAATTCCAGGACAACCTTGTAAGTGGCTTGATTCATGTGTCCTTCACAAATACAAATCTTCCCGATTCCAGGCTTGCTGAATCACCCCCAGATCCTCACCGATCCTCCACAAAATATCACTGTGGGTGCGAGACACTGTGGCTTGTAGGCCTCTCCAGGTCTCGCACCCACTGTGAAATTTGGTGGAGGATCGGTGATGATCTGGGGGTGTTTCAGCTTTGTACACTGCCTCAAAAGTGTCAAAAACATGCTATTGAAATGGCAGAAATCATTGATGACCCAAAAGATAAATGCTGCCTTGTCTCATTCACCTTCTTGTCACTCATCCTCAGATTTCTCCCAACCCTGTCAGCTCACATCCATCGCAGCATTACCCCATCAGATCAGACGGGATAACTTCATTAGGTCTCCGCTCACCAACAGGAAGACACAATAAAGAACAAAATAGCAGTAGTGCCTCTTCGAAACAGTTAACCTGCATGCTTTTTCTAATAATCCTGGGACCCACTGAATGGAAATCCATGCTTGAGACTTTCTCCTATAGGATACAGTATGTACTCCATTTAAACATAACAGTGGGTACACTTCTACGCAGACAACACCATTCTGTATACTTCTGGCCCTTCTTTGGACACTGTGTTAACTAACCTCCAGACGAGCTTCAATGTCATTCAACACTCCTTCCGTGGCCTCCAACTGCTCTTAAATGCAAGCAAAACTAAATGCATGCTCTTCAACCGATCGCTGCCCGAACCCACCCACCAGTCTAGCATCACTACTCTGGACGGTTCTGACTTAGTTAGACTGTAAACTCTCCTTCCAGACTCACATTAAGCATCTCCAATCCAAAATTAAATCTAGAATCGGCTTCCTATTTCACAAAAAGCGTCCTTCACCCATGCTGCCAAACATACCCTCGTAAAACTGACTATCTTACCGATCCTTGACTTCGGCAATGTCATTTACAAAATAGCTTCCAACACTCTACTCAGAAAATTGGATGCAGTCTATCACAGTGCCATCAGTTTTGTCACCAAAGCCCCATATACTACCCACCACTGCGACCTGTATGCACTCATTGGCTGGCTCTTGCTTCATATTCGTCGCCATACCCACTGGCTCCAGGTCATTTATAAGTCTTTGCTAGGTAAAGCCCCGCCTTATCTCAGCTCACTGGTCACCATGGCAGCACCCACCTGTAGCACGTGCTCCAGCAGGTACATTTCACTGGTCACCCCCAAAGCCAACTCCTCCTTTGGCTGCCTTTCCTTCCAGTTCTCTGCTGCCAATGACTGGAACGAATTGCAAAAATCACTGAAGTTTATACTGTATCTCACTCACTAACTTTAGGCATCAGCTGTCAGAGCAGCTTACCGATTGCACCTGTACACAGCCCTTCTGTAAATAGCCACCCAACTACCTCATCTTCATATTGTTATTTATTTTTTGCTCCTTTGCACCTCAGTATCTCTACTTCCACATTGATCTTCTGCACATCTATCACTCCAGTTTTTAATTGCTAAATTGTAATTATTTCGCTGCTATGGCCTATTTATTGCCTTACCTCCCTAATCTTACTACATTTGCACACACTGTATATATACTTTTCTCTGGTGTTATTGACTGTACGATTGTTTATTCCATGTGTAACGCTGTACTGTTTGTGTCTCACTGCTTTGCTTTATCTTGGTCAGGTCGCAGTTGTAAATGAGAACTTGTTCTCAACTGGCCTACCTGGTTAAATAAAGGTGAAACAAAATAAATAAACATAAACCAATGTTTCATCATTGTAGCCTAATTATTGTAATTTCGATCAATGATGTCTAAATCAAAATGACATGTAGTCATTTGTCAAACTGTTTCCGCCACATGATTCTAACAAGCCTAATTTCAATGTTTAAGAAGCTAAGTGCCCTTTCTTCACCACTCAGCACAGTAAACATTTCCCCACTCAGTCAGCAGTAGTAACCTCTATAGCAATGTTTCAAATGGCTTCTCTATACAGCCTGAGCCGTGGGCAATGAAAAGGTCACCAGGGCTCGTTCCATTTCCACAGAGTTCCTTCCTCTTCCTCTCTCTGATTGTTGCTGTTCCAGTAAAGGACGCTTTTGAAAAGGTGTCAAACTAAGGTTATGTAACTGTGACCACAGGTTGAGGCCGCCACGGTGTGTGTGTGTGTCGCCTGCCCCCGAAGGGTGTAAAAAATCCTATTTTCTGGTCCCCTTCTTGGTGCTCAGCTGGTACCCTACCCACTGTTCTCTCTCACCTCTCACCATCCCTCTTTCTCTCTCCTGCCACAGACTCCCTGGGTTGTTTCTGCGAGTGAGTGCTGGTTGGCTAGGCTGTAGTAGAGCGGTAAGGTAGTGCTGAACACTGATTGGTTGTGCTCCTCCACAAGGAGCTAGCAGGGGGCGAAGTGAGGCATGTTAACCTGAAGGGACAGAAGACATTGTCCCTGCAAAACTGCCCTGAGGGATCCCTCCAGCCATACCAATGTCAGTCTCTGACTCTGTTTAAGTCATCAAGACTCATACTGCACTGTAGAACTTTTCCCTGCATTATACTTTAATTTTATTTTACCTTTATTTAACTAGGCAAGTCAGTTAAGAAGAAATTCTTATTTTCAATGACGGCAGAACGACAGATTTGTACCTTGTCAGCTCTGGGGTTTGAACTTGCAACCTTCCGGTTACTAGTCCAACGCTCTAACCACCCATACTGGCACCACAGTTGCAGTGGGGTAAAGTACTTCAGTAAAAATACTTTAAAGTACTACTGTAAAGTCCTATTAAGTCGTTTTTTGGGGGGGTACCTGTACTGTACTTTACTTTACTATTTATGTTTATATTACTCGTTACATTATGAATGCTTAGCAGGACAGGGAAATGGTCAAATTCACAGACTTATCAAGAGAACGTCCCTGCTCATCCCTTCTGCCTCTGATTTGGTGGACTCACTCAACACAAAGGCTTCATTTATAAATGATGTCTGAATGTTAAACTGTTTCCCTGTCTGTCCTTAACCAATTTACAACAGGAATATCAAATCAAATCAAATCAAATTGATTTATATAGCCCTTCGTACATCAGCTGATATCTCAAAGTGCTGTACAGAAACCCAGCCTAAAACCCCAAACAGCAAGCAATGCAGGTGTAGAAGCACGGTGGATAGGAAAAACTCCCTAGAAAGGCCAAAACCTAGGACGAAACCTAGAGAGGAACCAGGCTATGTGGGGTGGCCAGTCCTCTTCTGGCTGTACCGGGTGGAGATTATAACAGAACATGGCCAAGATGTTCAAATGTTCATCAATGACCAGCATGGTCGAATAATAATAAGGTAGAACAGTTGAAACTGGAGCAGCAGCACAGTCAGGTGGAAGTTGAAACTGGAGCAGCAGCACGGCCAGGTGGACTGGGGACAGTCCCCACACCACTAGAGGGATATCTTCAACCACCAACTTACCATCCTGAGACAAGGCTGAGTATAGCCCACAAAGATCTCCGCCATGGCACAACCCAAGGGGGGGCGCCAACCCAGACAGGATGACCACATCAGTGAATCAACCCACTCAGGTGATGCACCCCTTCCAGGGACGGCATGAGAGAGCCCCAGTAGGCCAGTGACTCAGCCCCTGTAATAGGGTTAGAGGCAGAGAATCCCAGTGGAAAGAGGGGAACCGGCCAGGCAGAGACAGCAAGGGCGGTTCGTTGCTCCATCACCTGAGGTTATTTGACCAAACGTGTAAAGGGATTCAATGACATTCCCCAGATATAGACTATGTTCAGTGTGGAGTGTGTGGCACAAAAATGCCCACCCTGTAGTCTCCTGAACTTATCTTGTCCTGTGATTTAGGGTAGGTGTCAGAGCACTTCCATCCTCTCTAGCACAGTCAGATAGTATCTCCAGTATAGGGTTGCACAATTCTGGTCACTTACCCAAAATTCTCAGGTTCTTCAAAAATCCTGTTCGGAGGATTCATTATTTGTTTTCTCCGTCATGGTTCCAGGAATTCTCCAACCGGGATTTCTAGTTAACCTGGGAATTCTGGGAAAACTACTAGATTTTTGCAAACGACTCAATGGTTACGTCTAGCAGGGCAGATAAGCAGGCAGTCCAGGACACATGCTACTGTTCTACTGCTGTGCTGCTGACGCCTGGGTCGCAAGCTGACACAGAGGTGCCAACTCCACCCGCCACCCAGGTCACCCTCCCAACAGGAAAAGATAGAATAGGGATGGAGGGAGGGAGAAGGGGAGAGAGATAGGGATGGAGGGAGAAGGGGAGAGAGGTAGGGATGGAGGGAGAAGGGGAGAGAGGTAGGGATGGAGGGAGAAGGGGAGAGAGATAGGGATGGAGGGAGAAGGGGAGAGAGATAGGGATGGAGGGAGAAGGGGAGAGAGATAGGGATGGAGGGAGAAGGGGAAAGAGATAGGATGGAGGGAGAAGGGGAGAGAGATAGGATGGAGGGAGAAGGGGAGAGAGGTAGGGATGGAGGGAGAAGGGGAGAGAGGTAGGGATGGAGGGAGAAGGGGAGAGAGATACGGATGGAGGGAGAAGGGGAGAGAGATAGGGATGGAGGGAGAAGGGGAGAGAGGTAGGGATGGAGGGAGAAGGGGAGAGAGGTAGGGATGGAGGGAGAAGGGGAGAGAGATAGGGATGGAGGGAGAAGGGGAGAGAGGTAGGGATGGAGGGAGAAGGGGAGAGAGATAGGGATGGAGGGAGAAGGGGAGAGAGGTAGGGATGGAGGGAGAAGGGGAGAGAGGTAGGGATGGAGGGAGAAGGGGAGCGAGATAGGGATGGAGGGAGAAGGGGAGAGAGGTAGGGATGGAGGGAGAAGGGGAGAGAGATAGGGATGGAGGGAGAAGGGGAGAGAGGTAGGGATGGAGGGAGAAGGGAGAGAGATAGGGATGGAGGGAGAAGGGGAGAGAGGTAGGGATGGAGGGAGAAGGGGAGAGAGATAGGGATGGAGGGAGAAGGGGAGAGATATAGGGATGGAGAAGGGGAGAGAGGGAGGACGGGAGAGAGATAGGGATGGAGGGAGAAGGGGAGAGAGATAGGGATGGAGGGAGAAGGGGAGAAGGGGAGAGAGGGAGGGAAGCCATGTCACCCTCCCAGCAGTGTGAGGAGCAGACAGAGGAAAACAACATGTTCTGGTAGCCAAAATCAGACCACAGATGACCAGGGAGGACGAGGGGGATGGATGTGTGAGGGGAGAGGGAAGAGGAGGTAGGCCAGCTCCCACAGCAGCAACCAGGGACCAGTGATAGAATGAGAAAGGCAGGGTGAGTTTGAGTGAGAGGGAGGGAGTGAGTGAGGGAGAGAAAGAGAAACAGAGCAGGGTGTATTTGCATGTAATCAGACATGGCAGAGCCTCACGACACAGCATGGATACATACATCATTTTACATCTTATTGACATGGACACTCTTTTCCCTCCGGTACATGGGCACTCCTTTCCTCCACTACATGGAAACTCCTTTCCTCCACTACATGGACACTCCTTTCCTCCACTACATGGATACTCCTTTCCTCCACTACATGGACACTCCTTTCCTCCACTACATGGACACTCCTTTCCTCCACTACATGGACACTCCTTTCCTCCACTACACAAGTTTATTAACAAGTGCATCGGTGATGTTGTACCCACAGCGTCTTTTAAAACATTCCCCAACCAGAAACCGTGAATTGATGGCAGCATTCGCGCAAAACTGAACACACGAACCACTGCTTTTAAGCAGGGCAAAGTGACCGGAACCATGACCGAATACCAACAATGTAACTATTCTCTCAGCAAGGCAATCAAACAAGCCAAGCGTCAGTACAGAGACAAAGTGGAGTCGCAATTCAACGGCTCAGACAGGAGAGGTATGTGGCAGGGTCTATAGTCAATCACGGACGACAAAAGAAAAACCAACCTGTCACGGATCACGATGCCTTGCTCCCAGACAAACTAAACAACTGTTTTGCTCGCTTTGAGGACAATACATTGCCACTGACACTGCCCGCTACCAAAACCCTACGGGCTCTCCTTCACTGTAGCCTACGTGAGTAAAACATTTAAACGTGTTAACCCTCGCAAGGCTGCAGGCCCAGACGGCATCCCCGGCCGCGTCCTCAGAGTATGCGCAGACCAGCTGGCTGGTGTGTTTACAGACATATTCAATCAAACCTTATCCCAGTGTGCTGTTCCCACATGCTTCAAGAGTGCGACCATTGTTCCTGTTCCCAAGAAAGCTAAGGTAACTGAGCTAAATGACTACCGCCCTGTAGCCACCACTTCTGTCATCATAAAGTGCTTTGAGAGACTAGTCAACGACCATATCAACTCCACCCTACCTGACAGCCTAGACCGACTCCAATTTGCTTACCGCCCCAATAGGTCCACAGACGACGCAATCGCCATCACACTGCACACTGCCCTAACCCATCTGGACAAGAGGAATAACTATGTAAGAATGCTGTTCATCCATTATAGCTAAGCATTTAACACCATAGTACCCTCCAAACTCGTCATTAAGCTCGGGTCTCGACCGCGCCCTGTACAACTGGGTCCTGGACTTCCTGACGGGCCGCCCCCAGGTGGTGAGGGTAGGTAACAACATCTACACCCCGCTGATCCTCAACACTGGGTCCCCACAAGGTTCTGCGTTCTCAGCCCTCTCCTGTACTCCCTGTTCATCCACGACTGCGTGGCCATGCACGCCTCCAACTCAATCATCAAGTTTGCAGACGACACTACAGTGGTAGGCTTGACTACCAACAATGACGAGACGGCCTACAGGGAGGAGGTGAGGACCCCCGGAGGAGATGATCGTGGACTTCAGGAAACAGCAGAGGGAGCAGCCCCCTATCTACATTGACGGGACAGTAGTGGAGAGGGTGGAGAGTTTTAAGTTCCTTGTCGTACACATCACGGACAAACTGAATTGGTCCACCCACACAGACAGCGTAGTGAAGAAGGTGCAGCAGCGCCTCTTCAAGCTCAGGGGGCTGAGGAAATTCGGCTAGTCACCAAAAACACAAACTTCTACAGATGCACAATCAAGAGCATCCTGTCGGGCTGTATCACCGCCTGGTACGACAACTGCTCCGCCCACAACCGTAAGGCTCTCCAGAGGGTATTGAGGTCTGCACAACGCATCACTGGGTGCAAACTACCTGCCCTCCAGGATACCTACATCACCCGATGTCACAGGAAGGCCAAAAAGATCATCAAGGACAACAACCACCCGAGCCATTGCCTGTTCACCCCGCTATCATCCAGAAGGCGAGGTCAGTTCAGGTGCATCAAAGCAGGGACCGAGAGACTGAAAAACAGCTCAAGGCCATCAGACTGTTAAACAGCCATCACTAACACTGAGTGGCTGCTGCCAACATACTGACTCAACTCCAGCCACTTTAATAATGGAAAAATGTATGTAATCAATTTATCACTAGCCACTTTATATTATATAATGTTTACTTACCCTACATTACTCATCTCATATGTATATACTGTACGCTATACCATCTACTACATCTTGCCATCTTGATGTAATGTATCACAAGCCACTTTAAACAATGCCACTTTATAAAATGTTTTCATACCCTACATTACTCATCTCATACAGTGCCTTGCGAAAGTATTCGGCCCCCTTGAACTTTGTGACCTTTTGCCACATTTCAGGCTTCAAACATAAAGATATAAAACTGTATTTTTTAGTGAAGAATCAACAACAAGTGGGACACAATCATGAAGTGGAACGACATTTATTGGATATTTCAAACTTTTTTAACAAATCAAAAACTGAAAAATTGGGCGTGCAAAATTATTCAGCCCCTTTACTTTCAGTGCAGCAAACTCTCTCCAGAAGTTCAGTGAGGATCTCTGAATGATCCAATGTTGACCTAAATGACTAATGATGATAAATACAATCCACCTGTGTGTAATCAAGTCTCCGTATAAATGCACCTGCACTGTGATAGTCTCAGAGGTCCGTTAAAAGCGCAGAGAGCATCATGAAGAACAAGGAACACACCAGGCAGGTCCGAGATACTGTTGTGAAGAAGTTTAAAGCCGGATTTGGATACAAAAAGATTTCCCAAGCTTTAAACATCCCAAGGAGCACTGTGCAAGCGATAATATTGAAATGGAAGGAGTATCAGACCACTGCAAATCTACCAAGACCTGAACATCCCTCTAAACTTTCAGCTCATACAAGGAGAAGACTGATAAGAGATGCAGCCAAGAGGCCCATGATCACTCTGGATGAACTGCAGAGATCTACAGCTGAGGTGGGAGACTCTGTCCATAGGACAACAATCAGTCGTATATTGCACAAATCTGGCCTTTATGGAAGAGTGGCAAGAAGAAAGCCATTTCTTAAAGATATCCATAAAAAGTATTGTTTAAAGTTTGCCACAAGCCACCTGGGAGACACACCAAACATGTGGAAGAAGGTGCTCTGGTCAGATGAAACCAAAATTGAACTTTTTGGCAACAATGCAAAACGTTATGTTTGGCGTAAAAGCAACACAGCTCATCACCCTGAACATAGCATCCCCACTGTCAAACATGGTGGTGGCAGC
Source organism: Oncorhynchus kisutch (assembly GCF_002021735.2). NCBI lineage: Eukaryota > Metazoa > Chordata > Actinopteri > Salmoniformes > Salmonidae > Oncorhynchus > Oncorhynchus kisutch. Next base: position 37,537,438 of record NC_034194.2, on the reverse strand, counting down.
ATCATGGTTTGGGCCTGCTTTTCTTCAGCAGGGACAGGGAAGATGGTTAAAATTGATGGGAAGATGGATGGAGCCAAATACAGGACCATTCTGGAAGAAAACCTGATGGAGTCTGCAAAAGACCTGAGACTGGGACGGAGATTTGTCTTCCAACAAGACAATGATCCAAAACATAAAGCAAAATCTACAATGGAATGGTTCAAAAATAAACATATCCAGGTGTTAGAATGGCCAAGTCAAAGTCCAGACCTGAATCCAATCGAGAATCTGTGGAAAGAACTGAAAACTGCTGTTCACAAATGCTCTCCATCCAACCTCACTGAGCTCGAGCTGTTTTGCAAGGAGGAATGGGAAAAAATGTCAGTCTCTCGATGTGCAAAACTGATAGAGACATACCCCAAGCGACTTACAGCTGTAATCGCAGCAAAAGGTGGCGCTACAAAGTATTAACTTAAGGGGGCTGAATAATTTTACACGCCCAATTTTTCAGTTTTTGATTTGTTAAAAAAGTTTGAAATATCAAATAAATGTCGTTCCACTTCATGATTGTGTCCCACTTGTTGTTGATTCTTCACAAAAAAATACAGTTTTATATCTTTATGTTTGAAGCCTGAAATGTGGCAAAAGGTTGCAAAGTTCAAGGGTGGCCGAATACTTTCGCAAGGCACTGTATGTATATACTGTACTCTATACCATCTACTGCATCTTGCCTATGCCTTTCGGCCATCACTCATTCATATATTTTTATGTACATATTCGTATTCATTCCTTTACACTTGTGTGTATAAGGTACTTGTTGTGAAATGTTAGGGTATTTTACTTGTTAGATATTACTGCATGGTCAGAACTAGAAGCACAAGCATTTCGCTACCCTCGCATTAACACCTGCTAACTATGTGTATGTGACAAATAAATTAGATTTGATTTGGACACTCCTTTCCTACACTACATGGACACTCCTTTCCTCTGCTACATGGACACTCCTTTCCACTACATGGAAACTCCTTTCCTCTGCTACATGGACACTCCTTTCCACTACATGGACACTCCTTTCCTCCACTACATGGACACTCCTTTCCTCTGCTACATGGACACTCCTTTCCACTACATGGAAACTCCTTTCCTCCACTACATGGACACTCCTATTCTCCACTACATGGACACCCCTTTCCTCCACTACATGGACACCCTTTTCCTCCACTACATGGACACTCCTTTCCTCTGCTACATGGACACTCCTTTCCTCCGCTACATGGACACTCCTTTCCTCCGCTACATGGACACTCCTTTCCTCCACTACATGGACACTCCTTTCCTCCACTACATGGACACTCCTTTCCTCCACTACATGGAAACTCCTTTCCACTACATGGACACTCCTTTCCACTACATGGACACTCCTTTCCACTACATGGACACTCCTTTCCACTACATGGACACTCCTTTCCTCCACTACATGGACACTCCTTTCCTCCATTACATGGACACTCTTTTCCTCCACTACATGGACACTCCTTTCCTCCGCTACATGGACACTCCTTTCCACTACATGGACACTCCTTTCCGCTACATGGACACTCCTTTTCTCCACTGCATGGACACTCCTTTCCACTACATGGACACTCCTTTCCTCCACTACATGGACACACCTTTCCTCCATTACATGGACACTCCTTTCCTCCACTACATGGACACTCCTTTCCTCCACTACATGGACACTCCTTTCCTCTACATGGACACTCCTTTCCTCCACTACATGGACACTCCTTTCCTCTAATACATGGACACTCCTTTCCTCCACTACATGGACACTCCTTTCCTCCGCTACATGGGCACTCCTTTCCTCCGCTACATGGACACTCCTTTCCTCCACTACATGGACACTCCTTTCCTCCACTACATGGACACTCTTTTCCTCCACTACATGGACACTCCTTTCCTCCGCTACATGGACACTCCTTTCCTCCACTACATGGACACTCTTTTCCTCCACTACATGGACACTCCTTTCCTCCGCTACATGGACACTCCTTTCCACTACATGGACACTCCTTTCCACTACATGGACACTCATTTCCTCCACTACATGGACACTCCTTTCCTCCGCTACATGTACACTCCTTTCCACTACATGGACACTCCTTTCCACTACATGGACACTCCTTTCCTCTGCTACATGGACACTCCTTTCCTCCACTACATGGACACTCCTTTCCTCCGCTACATGGACACTCCTTTCCCCTGCTACATGGACACTCCTTTCCTCTGCTACATGGACACTCCTTTCCTCCACTACATGGACACTCCTTTCCTCCGCTACATGGGCACTCCTTTCCTCCACTACATGGACACTCCTTTCCTCTGCTACATGGACACTCCTTTCCACTACATGGACACTCCTTTCCTCCGCTACATGGACACTCCTTTCCACTACATGGACACTCCTTTCCGCTACATGGACACTCCTTTTCTCCACTAAATGGACACTCCTTTCCGCTACATGGACACTCCTTTCCTCCATTACATGGACACTCCTTTCCTCCATTACATGGACACTCCTTTCCTCCACTACATGGACACTTCTTTCCTCCACTACATGGACACTCATTTCCTCCACTATATGGACACTCCTTTCCTCTACATGGACACTCCTTTCCTCCACTACATGGACACTCCTTTCCTCTAATACATGGACACTCCTTTCCTCCACTACATGGACACTCCTTTCCTCCACTACATGGACACTCCTTTCCTCTGCTACATGGACACTCCTTTCCTCTGCTACATGGACACTCCTTTCCTCCACTACATGGACACTCCTTTCCTCCACTACATGGGCACTCCTTTCCTCCGCTACATGGACACTCCTTTCCTCCACTACATGGACACTCCTCTCCTCCACTACATGGACACTCTTTTCCTCCACTACATGGACACTCCTTTCCTCCGCTACATGGACACTCCTTTCCTCCACTACATGGACACTCTTTTCCTCCACTACATGGACACTCCTTTCCTCCGCTACATGGACACTCCTTTCCACTACATGGACACTCTTTCCACTACATGGACACTCCTTTTCTCCACTACATGGACACTCCTTTCCACTACATGGACACTCCTTTCCTCTGCTACATGGACACTCCTTTCCTCCACTACATGGACACTCCTTTCCACTACATGGACACTCCTTTCCACTACATGGACACTCCTTTCCACTACATGGACACTCCTTTCCACTACATGGACACTCCTTTTCTCCACTACATGGACACTCCTTTCCACTACATGGACACTCCTTTCCTCTGCTACATGGACACTCCTTTCCACTACATGGACACTCCTTTCCTCCATTACATGGACACTCCTTTCCTCCATTACATGGACACTCCTTTCCTCTGCTACATGGACACTCCTTTCCTCCACTACATGGACACTCCTTTCCTCCGCTACATGGGCACTCCTTTCCTCCACTACATGGACACTCCTTTCCTCTGCTACATGGACACTCCTTTCCAATACATGGACACTCCTTTCCTCCGCTACATGGACACTCCTTTCCACTACATGGACACTCCTTTCCGCTACATTGACACTCCTTTTCTCCACTACATGGACACTCCTTTCCACTACATGGACACTCCTTTTCTCCACTAAATGGACACTCCTTTCCTCCATTACATGGACACTCCTTTCCTCCATTACATGGACACTCCTTTCCTCCACTACATGGACACTCCTTTCCTCCACTACATGGACACTCATTTCCTCCACTATATGGACACTCCTTTCCTCTACATGGACACTCCTTTCCTCCACTACATGGACACTCCTTTCCTCTAATACATGGACACTCCTTTCCTCCACTACATGGACACTCCTTTCCTCCACTACATGGACACTCCTTTCCTCTGCTACATGGACACTCCTTTCCTCCACTACATGGACACTCATTTCCTCCACTATATGGACACTCCTTTCCTCTACATGGACACTCCTTTCCTCCACTACATGGACACTCCTTTCCTCTAATACATGGACACTCCTTTCCTCCACTACATGGACACTCCTTTCCTCCACTACATGGACACTCCTTTCCTCTGCTACATGGACACTCCTTTCCTCTGCTACATGGACACTCCTTTCCTCCACTACATGGACACTCCTTTCCTCCACTACATGGGCACTCCTTTCCTCCGCTACATGGACACTCCTTTCCTCCACTACATGGACACTCCTCTCCTCCACTACATGGACACTCTTTTCCTCCACTACATGGACACTCCTTTCCTCCGCTACATGGACACTCCTTTCCTCCACTACATGGACACTCTTTTCCTCCACTACATGGACACTCCTTTCCTCCGCTACATGGACACTCCTTTCCACTACATGGACACTCTTTCCACTACATTGACACTCCTTTTCTCCACTACATGGACACTCCTTTCCACTACATGGACACTCCTTTCCTCTGCTACATGGACACTCCTTTCCACTACATGGACACTCCTTTCCTCCATTACATGGACACTCCTTTCATCCACTACATGGACACTCCTTTCCTCCACTACATGGACACTCCTTTCCTCCACTACATGGACACTCCTTTCCTCCACTACATGGACACTCATTTCCTCCACTACATGGACACTCCTTTCCTCCGCTACATGTACACTCCTTTCCACTACATGACACTCCTTTCCACTACATGGACACTCCTTTCCTCTGCTACATGGACACTCCTTTCCTCTGCTACATGGACACTCCTTTCCTCCACTACATGGACACTCCTTTCCACTACATGGACACTCCTTTCCACTACATGGACACTCCTTTCCACTACATGGACACTCCTTTTCTCCACTACATGGACACTCCTTTTCTCCACTACATGGACACTCCTTTCCACTACATGGACACTCCTTTCCTCTGCTACATGGACACTCCTTTCCACTACATGGACACTCCTTTCCTCCATTACATGGACACTCCTTTCCTCCATTACATGGACACTCCTTTCCACTACATGGACACTCCTTTCCACTACATGGACACTCCTTTCCTCTGCTACATGGACACTCCTTTCCTCTGCTACATGGACACTCCTTTCCTCCACTACATGGACACTCCTTTCCACTACATGGACACTCCTTTCCACTACATGGACACTCCTATCCACTACATGGACACTCCTTTCCACTACATGGACACTCCTTTCCTCCACTACATGGACACTCCTTTCCTCCACTACATGGACACTCCTTTCCTCCACTACATGGACACTCCTTTCCTCCACTACATGGACACTCATTTCCTCCACTATATGGACACTCCGTTCCACTACATGGACACTCCTTTCCTCCACTACATGGACACTCCTTTCCTCTGCTACATGGACACTCCTTTCCTCCACTACATGGGCACTCCTTTCCTCCACTACATGGACACTCCTTTCCCCTGCTACATGGACACTCCTTTCCTCCGCTACATGGACACTCTTTTCCTCCACTACATGGACACTCTTTTCCTCCACTACATGGACACTCTTTTCCTCCACTACATGGACACTCCTTTCCACTACATGGACACTCCTTTCCACTACATGGACACTCCTTTTCTCCACTACATGGACACTCCTTTCCACTACATGGACACTCCTTTCCTCTGCTACATGGACACTCCTTTCCACTACATGGACACTCCTTTCCTCCATTACATGGACACTCCTTTCCTCCATTACATGGACACTCCTTTCCTCCGCTACATGGACACTCCTTTCCTCCACTACATAGACACTCTTTTCCTCCACTACATGGACACTCCTTTCCTCCGCTACATGGACACTCCTTTCCACTACATGGACACTCCTTTCCACTACATGGACACTCCTTTCCACTACATGGACACTCCTTTCCTCTGTTACATGGACACTCCTTTCCACTACATGGACACTCCTTTCCTCCACTACATGGACACTCCTTTCCTCCACTACATGGACACTCCTTTCCTCCACTACATGGACACTCCTTTCCTCCACTACATGGACACTCATTTCCTCCACTACATGGACACTCCTTTCCTCCGCTACATGTACACTCCTTTCCACTACATGGACACTCCTTTCCGCTACATGGACACTCCTTTCCTCTGCTACATGGACACTCCTTTCCTCTGCAACATGGACACTCCTTTCCTCCACTACATGGACACTCCTTTCCACTACATGGACACTCCTTTCCACTACATGGACACTCCTTTCCACTACATGGACACTCCTTTCCACTACATGGACACTCCTTTCCTCCACTACATGGACACTCCTTTCCTCCACTACATGGACACTCATTTCCTCCACTACATGGACACTCATTTCCTCCACTATATGGACACTCCTTTCCACTACATGGACACTCCTTTCCTCCACTACATGGACACTCCTTTCCTCTGCTACATGGACACTCCTTTCCTCCACTACACGGACACTCCTTTCCTCCACTACACGGACACTCCTTTCCTCCACTACATGGACACTCATTTCCCCTGCTACATGGACACTCCTTTCCTCTGCTACATGGACACTCCTTTCCTCCACTACATGGACACTCCTTTCCTCCGCTACATGGGCACTCCTTTCCTCCACTACATGGACACTCCTTTCCTCTGCTACATGGACACTCCTTTCCTCCGCTACATGGGCACTCCTTTCCTCCACTACATGGACACTCCTTTCCTCCACTACATGGACACTCTTTTCCTCCACTACATGGACACTCTTTTCCTCCACTACATGGACACTCCTTTCCACTACATGGACACTCCTTTCCACTACATGGACACTCCTTTTCTCCACTACATGGACACTCCTTTCCACTACATGGACACTCCTTTCCTCTGCTACATGGACACTCCTTTCCACTACATGGACACTCCTTTCCTCCATTACATGGACACTCCTTTCCTCCATTACATGGACACTCCTTTCCTCCACTACATGGACACTCCTTTCTTCCATTACATGGACACTCCTTTCCTCCACTACATGGACACTCCTTTCCTCCACTACATGGACACTCCTTTCCTCCACTACATGGACACTCCTTTCCAATACATACACACTCCTTTCCACCACATAGACACTCCTTTTCTCCACTACATGGACACTCCTTTCCACTACATGGACACTCCTTTCCACTACATGGACACTCCTTTCCTCTGCTACACGGACACTCCTTTCCTCCACTACATCGACACTCCTTTCCTCCACTACATGGACACTCCTTTCCACTACATGGACACTCCTTTCCACTACATGGACACTCCTTTCCTCCACTACATGGACACTCCTTTCCTCCACTACATGGACACTCCTTTCCTCCACTACATGGACACTCCTTTCCTCCACTTCATGTACACTCCTTTCCACTACATGGACACTCCTTTCCACTACATGGACACTCCTTTCCTCTGCTACATGGACACTCCTTTCCTCTGCTACATGGACACTCCTTTCCACTACATGGACACTCCTTTCCACTACATGGGCACTCCTTTCCTCCACTACATGGGCACTCCTTTCCTCAACTACATGGACACTCCATTCCTCAACTACATGGACACTCCATTCCTCAACTACATGGACACACCTTTCCTCCACTACATGGACACTCCTTTCCACTACATGGACACTCCTTTCCACTACATGGTGACTCCTTTCCACTACATGGACACTCCTTTCCTCTGCCTCATGGAAACTCCTTTCCTCCACTACATGGACACTCCTTTCCTCCACTACATGGACACTCCTTTCTTCTGCTACATGGACACTCCTTTCTTCTGCTACATGGACACACCTTTCCTCCGCTACATGGACACTCCTTTCCTCCACTACATGGACACTCCTTTCCTCCACTATATGGACACTCCTTTCCACTACATGGACACTCCTTTCCTCTGCTACATGGACACTCCTTTCCTCCACTACATGGGCACTCCTTTCCTCCACTACATGGACACTCCTTTCCACTACATGGACACTCCTTTCCACTACATGGACACTCCTTTCCTCCGCTACATGGACACTCCTTTCCTCCACTACATGGACACTCCTTTCCTCCGCTACATGGACACTCCTTTCCTTCACTACATGGACACTCCTTTCCTCCGCTACATGGACACTCCTTTCCTCCACTACATGGACACTCCTTTCCTCCACTACATGGACACTCATTCCTCCACTATATGGACACTACATTCCTCTAATCCACTATGGTTGAATTGAATGATTCACTTATTCACATAAGTACATAATCAAAGCCTCTCATTCACACACAGTCATTTGCATACATTTGCATAGGGTCATACATTTTCAAACTCTGTGAACAATGTTAGATGGTAAATGTGATTATGTGAATCTGGGTATCATCATCTGGGCTTTTTTCACCTAAAACACCTCACTTTCCTGAAGAAAAGGATACAGAAACCCTGACGCCTCCATCACTTAACGGGGTGGGTGGGTGGCAATATGAGGAGTGTGTGTGTGTCTCCTTAGAGGTAAACTATATTTATTTGACTAGGCAAGTCAGTTAAGAACAAATTCTTATTTTCAATGACGGCCTAGGAACAGTGGGTTAACTGCCTGTTCAGGGGCAGAACGACAAATTTGTACCTTGTCAGCTCAGGGATTTGAACTTGCAACCTTTTGGTTACTAGTCCAACTCTCTAACCACTAGGCTACCCTGCCACCCCAATATATGACGAAAGGTACAGTGCATTTGGAAAGTATTCAGACCCCTTGACTTTTCCCACATTTTGTTAGGTTACAGCCTTATTCTACAGTTAATTAAATTGTTTCTTTACTCAGTACTTTGTTGAAGCACGTTTGGCATCGATTACAGCCTTGAGTCTTCTTGGGTGTGATGTTACAAGCTTGGCACACCTGTATTTGGGAAGATTCTTCCATTCTTCTCTGCATATCCTCCCAAACTCTGTCAGGTTGGATGGGGAGCATTGCTGCACGGCTATTTTCTGGTCCCTCCATGGAAGTCTGGGCCTTGGCTGGGCCACTCAAGGACATTTAGAGTCTTGTAGCTAAGCCACTCCTGTCCAGCCGCAGGACGCCAACCGCGGGGACGATCCCGGGGATCAGGAGTGGTCCGGGCGCCTCCACTGAGGTGCACAAACCTGACAAACTGGCTGAGGTGTGAGAGTCTGATGAACTGGCTGAGACCTCCCCGGGTTGCGTCGGTCGAGGCACGGGAACCTGTTCACCCAGCTGAGGCATGGGATCCTATCAATCCTGCTGAGGTATGGAAACCTTTCGGGCCAGCTGAGGCAGGGGAGCCAGTTGAATCCGCCGAGGCATGGGAATCCAGCAAACCGGCCTCCCAGGTAGCACCAGTTCTGACACCCTGACCTGACATCACCTCAAACAACAACAAACTTCCTGATGCTTCCCTTTGGTGAGGCATCATCCTGTAACGTGTGCGCTGGGAAGCAAGTTCAGAGAGTGAATAATTTCAAAAATAAATTAAACATAATACGAACAACACACAGACAGGAAACTGAAACAATGACGCCTTGGGAAGGAACCAAAGGGTGTGATATATAGGGCAAGTAATCAAGGAAGGGATGGAGTCCAGGTGAGTGTCATTATCCGTGTAACGATCGTGACAGGTGTGCACCATAACGAGCAGCCTGGTGACCTAGAGGCCGGAGAGGGAGCACACGTGACAATCTGTTGTTCATTTGTTTTCAGAGAAATAGCAGTGTATTTGGTCAAACAACATTATTCCCAACAGCTTGCTATGAGCTGGCAGCAAGCTTATAGGTCTGCTGTTAGAACCAGTAAAGGCCGGTTTACCACTCTTGGGTAGCTGAATTACTTTGGCTTTCCTCCAGGCCCGAGGACAAGTACTTTCTTCTAGGCTCAGATTAAAGATATGACAGATAGGAGTGGCTATAGAGACAGATACCCTTCCTCAGTAGCTTTCCATCTAAAGTGGCAACGCCAGGAGGTTTGTCATTATTGATCGTTAACAATAGTTTTTCCACATCTAACTTTACAAAATTCAAACTTGCAATGCTTTTCTTTCATTATTTTTTATTTTTTTATGCGTGAGCACGATGGCTCACTGTTCGTTGTAGACATTTCCTGCCTAAGTTTCCACACTGCCATTGAAGCAATCATAAAATTAATTGGCAACATCAAATGGTTTTGTGATGAATAAGCCATCTGATTTGATAAAAGATGGAGTAGAATTTGTCTTTCTGCCCATAATTTCATTTAAAGTACTCCAATGTTTTTTTCCATCATTCTTTATATCAATGATCTTGGCTTCATAATACAGTTTCTTATTTTTGTTGAGTCTAGTCACATAATTTCTCAATTTGCGGTAAGTCAGCCAGTCAGATGTGCAGCCAGACTTATTAGCCATTCCTTTTCCCCCCATCTCTTTCAACTATACAGTTTTTTCAATTCCTCATCAATCCATTTAGCCTTGACAGTTCTATCAGGCAGTTTCTTAACAGGTGCGTGCATCTTTATCAAATTCATCAAGTGCAGAGTCTGGATGCTCCTTATTAATCACATCAGACCAACAAATATTTTTTACCATTATCCACATTGTATGATCTCTTACACACTATTTTAGGCCCAGCGGTTGGAACTTTGGTCTTCCTGGATTGTGATCATTGCATCCAATGGGTATGGATACAGCTCTAGAACAAAGTGCTACAGTAAACATGTGATCGATACACGTCGACAATCTTGTCCCTGTAGTGTTTGTAAACACTCCGGTAGGTTGATTAATAACCTGAACCAGATTCCAGGCACTGGTTACAGTGAGAAGCTTCCTCTTGAGCGGACAGCTTGATGAAAACCAGTCAATATTCAGAAAGTAGTCCTCTCTGTTTACATCACATACACTATCAAGCATTTGATACATATTATTATGATACTGACTGTCAGCACTTGGTGGCTTATAGCAACACCCCAAAAGAAAAGGCTTTCGATGTGCCAAGTGAACCTGCAACCACAACACTTCAATAACACTTGGCATAAGATCTTCTCTAAGCATTACAGGGATACGGCTCTGAATATATACAGTAACACATCCCCCATATGTGTTTCTGTCTCTTCTTTAGATTTTATATCCTTGTATTGCTACTGCTGTATCATCAAAGGAATTATCTAAGTGAGTCTCAGAAATAGATACTATATTAATGTTATCTGATGTTAGCAAGTTATTGATTTAATGAACCTTATTTCTAAGGCTACATATATTAATATATTAATATGGGCTATTTTTTTGGTTGAGGTCAGGGCTCTGTGCAGGCCAGTCAAGTTCTTCTACACCGACCTCAACAAACCACTTCTGTATGGACCTCTCTTTGTGCACAGTGGCATTGTCATGCTGAAACAGGAAAGGAAAGGGCCTTCCTCAAACTGTTGCCACAAAGTTGGTAGCACAGAATCATCTAGAATGTAATTGTATGCTGTAGCGTTAAGATTTCCCTTCACTAAGGGGCTTAGCCCTAACCATGAAAAACAGCCCCAGACCATTATTCCTCCTCCACCAAACTTTGCAGTTGTCACTATGCATTGGGGAAGGTAGCATTCTCCTGGCATCCTCCAAACCCAGATTCGTCCGTCGGACTGCCAGTTGGTAAAACGTGATTCATCACTACAGAGAACGCGTTACCACTGTTCCAGAGTTCAATGGTGGTGAGATTTACACCACTCCAGCTGACGTTTGGCATTGAGCATGGTGATCTTAAGCATGTGTGTGGCTGCTCGGCAATGGAACCATTTCATGAAGCTTCCGACGAACAGTTACTGTGCTGACGTTGCTTCCAGAGGCAGTTTGGAACTCGGTAGTGAGTGTTGCAACCGAGGACAGCACTAGTTGACGTTTCCACTTCACAACAAGAGCATTTACAGTTGACCGGGGCAGCTCTAGCAGGGCAGACATTTGACCAACTGACTTTTTGGAAAGCTCTTCAGTAAGGCCATTCTACTGCCAATGTTTGTCTATGGAGATTGCAGGGCTGTGTTCTCGATTTTATACACCGGTCAGCAACAGGTGTGGCTGAAATAGCCGAATCCACTAATTTAAAGGGGGGGGGACATAGTTTTGCATATAGACTGTATCAAGACACGCACCTGCCTTTAAGTTTGCCCCCCATCAGCCTGAAATCCAAACCCTAGGGTACCAAGGGAGAGCAATTTGAGAAATTGAGAGCAAAAACTTGACCCATTGGCTCCTCAAAATCTATTGGAGGAGGTCTGAGGCGAGGAACCGTGGATCGTTAGGCACTGTTGGTGGGCACTTCACCTTCCTCAGAACCAGTGAATATCTCGAGGTTCAGGTAGATTTAGTATGGTGTCATAGCGTTAAATGTCGTAGCGTAAAAATCATTCAATGTGAAGACTGTTAATTTATGACATCAATTCTCTGTCTGTAATTTAATTATGCGATTAAACTAATCATGTAACTTTAATTAACTAGGAAGTCGTGGCACCACGGGAAAATGTTTAAAGAGAGTTTATTTCCCAAATATAACTCTTCAGATATTTTCATATCTTATCGATTTCAGTCACTTATTAATGTATTATCACCTCATCAGTCATATTCTGAATGTCGCAAACCCTTGGATATCTGCACGAACCCGAGCATAGATCATGAATCAGTGATAAACAAATAAGCTTCATTATTTATTTACTAAATAACTTAATCAATCACAGAATTACATAAACACACACACACACACACACAATAGGTCATACATTGGTTACTGACATGATAGAAAAATCTCTAGTGGGCTAAGCCTATATGACGGCTTTGTAGACAAAGGAAATGGGTGGGGTCAGTTCAAGGGCGGGAAACTCAGAATGGATTCACTACATACATACAGTTGAATACCTCATCATAAATATGGACATTTAGCACCCTAACAACCACTCATTTGGATTTTAGAAATGCAATTTACATATTTACGAGTGTACGTCTTGGTTGTCCCTCTCTGTGATCGCCGGTCCATCTGCTGGATAATAGTTCATCAGAGAGTCTCTGATTGCGTTCCCCAGAAGTCCCAAGGTCTTTCGTGGTTGTAGTTTTTATAATGGATACTTCAGAGTACCATCCGGAAATGTTCTTAGATCGGCTGCGTTTACCAGACTAAAGTATTTAAACAGCTGCAGCCTGAATAATTGTTCTTTAGTTTGTAGATTTCTTAGCCATTTCAATGTGGGGACCTCATCCTTGCGTTTTTGACTCTTGTAGAGTTGCCAACCATTTCAACATGTAGCTACCGCTTCATCAATCAATCAATGAAATGTATTTATAAAGCCCTTTTTACATCAGCCGATGTCACAAAGTGCTGTACAGAAACCCAGCCTAAAATCCCAAACAGCAAGCAATGCAGGTGTAGAAGCACGGTGGCTAGGAAAAACTCCCTAAAAAGGCCAGAACCTAGGAAGAAACCTAGAGAGGAACCAGACTCTGAGGGGTGGCCAGTCCTCTTCTGGCTGTGCCGGGTGGAGATTATAACAGAACATGGCCAAGATGTTCAAATGTTCATAGATGACCAGCAAGGTCAAATAATAATAATCACAGTGGTTGAAGAGGGTGCAACAGGACAGCACCTCAGGAGTAAATGTCAGTTTGCTCTTCAAAGCCAATCATTCAGCGTTAGAAACAGCAGGTGCGGTAGAGAGAGAGTCCAAAACAGCAGGTCCGGGACAAGGTAGCACGTCCAGTGATCAGGTCAGGGTTCCATAACTGCAGGCAGAACAGTTGAAACTGGAGCAGCAGCATGACCAGGTGGACTGGGGACAGCAAGCAGTCATCAGGCCAGCTAATCCTGACGCATGGTCCTAGGGCTCAGGCCCTTCAAAAGAAGAGAGAGAGAAATAGAGAAAGAGAATTAGAGGGAGCATACTTAAATTCAGACAGGACACCGGATGAGACAGGAGAAATACTCAAGATTTAACAGACTGAACCTAGTCCCCCGACACAAACTATTGCATAAATACTGGAGGCTGAGACAGCTTCATGTTTTCTGATTTAATGTACATTTTGTTGGAAGTGGCTTTTATACTAGAGTAGAAAAGGGGGCGTTCCATGACGCCTGATGTATAATGTCTTTAACTAGTCAGGGGCGTGGCCCCTGACTAGTTAAAACGCATCTAAACAAGTATCTAAACAAGTATCTCATTTGAAAGGCAAACATCACATTACATCTTCTCACAAATAGTTTCATATTCAATCATATATTTTACACAACAATCAGATGCAAACCCCATAATTGAGAAGTGTACAGTAATATGTGTTTCATGTCCTTCATGAGGTCACCAATTGAGACAAACTCGACATGACTGTCCCTTAAGTGTCCACGGACCATTCCCACATTCTCAAAATATAAATATTGTTTAATTCTCCAATTTTGGGGAATTCTCCAATTAGGAGTTTTGGCAGGAAGAATGTCTTTGTACAGTGTACAGTGGCTTGCGAAACTATTCACCCCCTTGGCATTTTTCCAATTTTGTTGCCTTACAACCTGGAATGAAAATAGATTTCTTTGGGGTTTGTATCATTTGATTTACACAACATGCCTACTACTTTGAAGATGCAAAATATTTTTTATTGTGAAAGAAACAAGAAATAAGACAAAAGAACTGAAAACTTGCATAACATGCATAACTATTCACCCCCCCAAAGTTAATACTTTGTAGAGCCACCTTTTGCAGTAATTACAGCTGCAAGTCTCTTGGGGTATGTTTCTATAAGCTTGGCACATCTAGCCCAGCTTCTTCAAGTTGGATGGGTTCTGCTAGTGTACAGCAATCTTTAAGTCATACTACAGATTCTCAATTAGATTGAGGTCTGGGATTTGACTAGGCCATTCCAAGACATTTAAATGCCCCTCCTTAGACCACTTGAGTGTTGCTTCAGCAGTACTCTTAGGATCATTGTCCTGCTGGAAGGTGAACCTCTGTCCCAGTCTCAAATCCCTGGAAGACTGAAACAGGTTTCCCCCAAGAATATCCCTGTATTTAGCGCCATACAACTTGCAGGCTTGTTTTCGAGTTGCTGTGCGTTTTGTTGCTAACCTGTTTTGCTACCTGACAACTTTACAGTTTTCACTTTTTAATTACCGTTCATATATTTATTTATTTTTTCCTCAACTTTTTCACTCCGGACGCTTTATCTGGACACGATTCGTCAGGACCTCCAACAGCCGAAGCTAAGTAGTAACATTAACATGATGACTTCTAATTGCAGCCGCTGTACTCGGCTTACGGCGAGGATAGCTGTGCTGCAAGCCCAGCTTCAGACGCAATCGTTAGGCAAGGGTAATTTCAGTGTAGGAAAGGATGAAATAGCGTCTGTGGCACCAGTAAGTACAGATAGTAGTGTAAATCCCCTGGCACAGTCCCCGCAGCCGGACAACTTTCTCACGGTTTCTGGAAGGAAATGCTGTAGGAACGCTCAACCGGTGTCGCTCATTCAGCCGACAGAAACTTTCAACCGGTTTTCCCCATTAAGCAGCGGGTCGGAGTCAGAGGCCGATTCTTCTCTGGTCTCTACTCCTCCCGTTACGGGGTCTGAGACGCCGAAGCTTCCCACCATTAGCTCTGACAAATTGAAAACTCTAGTCATTGGCGACTCCATTACCCGCAGTATTAGACTTAAAGCGAATCATCCAGCGATCATACACTGTTTACCCGGGGGCAGGGCTACCGACGTTAAGGCTAATCTGAAGATGGTGCTGGCTAAAGCTAAAACTGGCGAGTGTAGAGAGTATAGAGATATTGTTATCCACGTCGGCACCAACGATGTTAGGATGAAACAGTCAGAAATCACTAAGCGCAACATAGCTTCTGCGTGCATATCAGCTAGAAAGATGTGTCGGCATCGAGTAATTGTCTCTGGCCCCCTCCCAGTTAGGGGGAGTGATGAGCTCTACAGCAGAGTCTCACAACTCAATCGCTGGTTGAAAACTGTTTTCTGCCCCTCCCAAAAGTTAGAATTTGTAGATAATTGGCCCTCTTTCTGGGACTCACCCACAAACAGGACCAAGCCTGACCTGCTGAGGAGTGACGGACTCCATCCTAGCTGGAGGGGTGCTCTCATCTTATCTACCAACATAGACAGGGCTCTAACTCCTCTAGCTCCACAATGAAATAGGGTGCAGGCCAGGCAGCAGGCTGTTAGCCAGCCTGCCAGCATAGTGGAGTCTGCCATTAGCACAGTCAGTGTAGTCAGCTCAGCTATCACCATTGAGACCGTGTCTGTGCCTCGACCTAGGTTGGGCAAAACTAAACATGGCGGTGTTCGCCTTAGCAATCTCACTAGGATAAAGACCACCTCCATTCCTGTCATTACTGAAAGAGATCATGATACCTCACATCTCAAAATAGGGCTACTTAATGTTAGATCCCTTACTTCAAAGGCAATTATAGTCAATGAACTAATCACTGATCATAATCTTGATGTGATTGGCCTGACTGAAACATGGCTTAAGCCTGATGAATTTACTGTTTTAAATGAGGCCTCACCTCCTGGCTACACTAGTGACCATATCCCCCGTGCATCCCGCAAAGGCGGAGGTGTTGCTAACATTTACGATAGCAAATTTCAATTTACACAAAAAAAAATGACATTTTCGTCTTTTGAGCTTCTAGTCATGAAATCTATGCAGCCTACTCAATCACTTTTTATAGCTACTGTTTACAGGCCTCCTGGGCCATATACAGCGTTTCTCACTGAGTTCCCTGAATTCCTATCGGACCTTGTAGTCATAGCAGATAATATTCTAATCTTTGGTGACTTTAATATTCACATGGAAAAGTCCACAGACCCACTCCAAAAGGCTTTCAGAGCCATCATCGACTCAGTGGGTTTTGTCCAACATGTCTCTGGACCCACTCACTGTCACAGTCATACGCTGGACCTAGTTTTGTCCCATGGAATAAATGTGGTGGATCTTAATGTTTTTCCTCATAATCCTGGACTATCGGACCACCATTTTATTACGTTTGCAATTGCAACAAATAATCTGCTTAGACCCCAAGCAAGGAACATCAAAAGTCGTGCTATAAATTCACAGACAACACAAAGATTCCTTGATGCCCTTCCAGACTCCCTCTGCCTACCCAAGGACGCCAGAGGACAAAAATCAGTTAACCACCTAACTGAGGATCTCAATCTAACCTTGCGCAATACCCTAGATGCAGTTGCACCCCTAAAAACAAAAAAAATGTCTCATAAGAAACTAGCTCCCTGGTACACAGAAAATACCCGAGCTCTGAAGCAAGCTTCCAGAAAATTGGAACGGAAATGGCGCCACACCAAACTGGAAGTCTTCCGACTAGCTTGGAAGGACGGTACCGTGCAGTACCGTAGTGCCCTTACTGCTGCTCGATCATCCTATTTTTCTAACTTAATTGAGGAAAATAAGAACAATCCGAAATTCCTTTTTAATACTGTCGCAAAGCTAACTAAAAAGCAGCATTCCCCAAGAGAGGATGACTTTCACTTTAGCAGTGATAAATTCATGAACTTCTTTGAGGAAAAGATTATGATTATTAGAAAGCAAATTACGGACTCCTCTTTAAACCTGCGTATTCCTCCAAACCTCAGTTGTCCTGAGTCTGCACAACTCTGCCAGGACCTAGGATCAAGAGAGACGCTCAAGTGTTTTAGTACTATATCTCTTGACACAATGATGAAAATAATCATGGCCTCTAAACCTTCAAGCTGCATACTGGACCCTATTCCAACTAAACTACTGAAAGAGCTGCTTCCTGTGCTTGGCCCTCCTATGTTGAACATAATAAACGGCTCTCTATCCACTGGATGTGTACCAAACTCACTAAAAGTGGCAGTAATAAAGCCTCTCTTGAAAAAGCCAAACCTTGACCCAGAAAATATAAAAAACTATCGGCCTATATCGAATCTTCCATTCCTCTCAAAAATTTTAGAGAAGGCTGTTGCGCAGCAACTCACTGCCTTCCTGAAGACAAACAATGTATACGAAATGCTTCAGTCTGGTTTTAGACCCCATCATAGCACTGAGACGGCACTTGTGAAGGTGGTAAATGACATTTTAATGGCATCGGACCGAGGCTCTGCATCTGTCCTCGTGCTCCTAGACCTTAGTGCTGCTTTTGATACCATCGATCACCACATTCTTTTGGAGAGATTGGAAACCCAAATTGGTCTACACGGACATGTTCTGGCCTGGTTTAGATCTTATCTGTCGGAAAGATATCAGTTTGTCTCTGTGAATGGTTTGTCCTCTGACAAATCAACTGTAAATTTCGGTGTTCCTCAAGGTTCCGTTTTAGGACCACTATTGTTTTCACTATATATTTTACCTCTTGGGGATGTTATTCGAAAACATAATGTAAACTTTCACTGCTATGCGGATGACACACAGCTGTACATTTCAATGAAACATGGTGAAGCCCCAAAATTGCCCTCGCTAGAAGCATGTGTTTCAGACATAAGGAAGTGGATGGCTGCAAACTTTCTACTATTAAACTCGGACAAAACAGAGATGCTTGTTCTAGGTCCCAAGAAACAAAGAGATCTTCTGTTGAATCTGACAATTAATCTTAATGGTTGTACAGTCGTCTCAAATAAAACTGTGAAGGACCTCGGCGTTACTCTGGACCCTGATCTCTCTTTTGAAGAACATATCAAGACCATTTCGAGGACAGCTTTTTTCCATCTACGTAACATTGCAAAAATCAGAAACTTTCTGTCCAAAAATGATGCAGAAAAATTAATCCATGCTTTTGTCACTTCTAGGTTAGACTACTGCAATGCTCTATTTTCCGGCTACCCGGATAAAGCACTAAATAAACTTCAGTTAGTGCTAAATACGGCTGCTAGAATCCTGACTAGAACCAAAAAATTTGATCATATTACTCCAGTGCTAGCCTCTCTACACTGGCTTCCTGTCAAAGCAAGGGCTGATTTCAAGGTTTTACTGCTAACCTACAAAGCATTACATGGGCTTGCTCCTACCTATCTCTCTGATTTGGTCCTGCCGTACATACCTATACGTACGCTACGGTCACAAGACGCAGGCCTCCTAATTGTCCCTAGAATTTCTAAGCAAACAGCTGGAGGCAGGGCTTTCTCCTATAGAGCTCCATTTTTATGGAACGGTCTGCCTACCCATGTCAGAGACGCAAACTCGGTCTCAACCTTTAAGTCTTTACTGAAGACTCATCTCTTCAGTGGGTCATATGATTGAGTGTAGTCTGGCCCAGGAGTGGGAAGGTGAACGGAAAGGCTCTGGAGCAACGAACCGCCCTTGCTGTCTCTGCCTGGCCGGTTCCCCTCTTTCCACTGGGATTCTCTGCCTCTAACCCTATTACAGGGGCTGAGTCACTGGCTTGCTGGGGCTCTCTCATGCTGTCCCTGGAGGGGGTGCGTCACCTGAGTGGGTTGATTCACTGTTGTGGTCATCCTGTCTGGGTTGGCGCCCCCCCCCCCCCCTTGGGTTGTGCCGTGGCGGAGATCTTTGTGGGCTATACTCAGCCTTGTCTCAGGATGGTAAGTTGGTGGTTGAAGATATCCCTCTAGTGGTGTGGGGGCTGTGCTTTGGCAAAGTGGGTGGGGTTATATCCTTCCTGTTTGGCCCTGTCCGGGGGTGTCCTCGGATGGGGCCACAGTGTCTCCTGACCCCTCCTGTCTCAGCCTCCAGTATTTATGCTGCAGTAGTTTATGTGTCGGGGGGCTGGGGTCAGTTTGTTATATCTGGAGTACTTCTCCTGTCCTATTCGGTGTCCTGTGTGAATCTAAGTGTGCGTTCTCTAATTCTCTCCTTCTCTCTTTCTTTCTCTCTCTCGGAGGACCTGAGCCCTAGGACCATGCCCCAGGACTACCTGACATGATGACTCCTTGCTGTCCCCAGTCCACCTGGCCATGCTGCTGTTCCAGTTTCAACTGACCTGAGCCCTAGGACCATGCCCCAGGACTACCTGACATGATGACTCCTTGCTGTCCCCAGTCTACCTGGCCATGCTGCTGCTCCAGTTTCAACTTCCACCTGACTGTGCTGCTGCTCTAGTTTCAACTGTTCTGCCTTATTATTATTCGACCATGCTGGTCATTTATGAACATTGAACATCTTGACCATGTTCTGTTATAATCTCCACCCGGCACAGCCAGAAGAGGACTGGCCACCCCACATAGCCTGGTTCCTCTCTAGGTTTCTTCCTAGGTATTGGCCTTTCTAGGGAGTTTTTCCTAGCCACCGTGCTTCTCCACCTGCATTGCTTGCTGTTTGGGGTTTTAGGCTGGGTTTCTGTACAGCACTTTGAGATATCAGCTGATGTACGAAGGGCTATATAAATAAATTTGATTTGATTTGATTTGATACATAATTCCTTCAATTCTGACAAGTTTCCCAGTCCCTGCCAATGAAAAACATCCCCACAGCATGATGCTGCCACCACCATGCTTCACTGTGTGGATGATGTTCTTGGGGTGATGAGAGGTGTGTGGTTTGCACCAGACAGCATTTTCCTTGATGGCCAAAAAGCTCAATTTCAGTCTCATCTGAACAGAGTACCTTCTTCCATATGTTTGGGGAGTCTCCCACATGCCGTTTGGCGAACACCAAACATGTTTGCTTGTTTATTTCTTTAAGGAATGTCTTTTCTGTCCACTCTTCCATAAGGCCCAGCTCAGTGGAGTTTAAGACTTAAAGTGGTCCTATGGACAGATACTCTAATCTCCGCTGTGGAGCTTTGCAGGTCCTTCAGGGTTATCTTTGGTCTCTTTGATTCCTCTCTGATTAATGCCCTCCATGCCTGGCCTGTGAGTTTTGGTGGGCGGCCCTCGCTTGGCAGGTTTGTTGTGGTGCCTAATTCTTTCTTTTTTTTTATAATGGATTTAATGGTGCTCCGTGAGATGTTCAAAGTTTCTGATACTTTTTTATAACCCAACCCTGATCTGTACTTCTCCACAATTGTGTCCCTGACCTGTTTGGAGAGCTCCTCGGTCTTCATGGTGCCGCTTGCTTGGTGATGCCCCTTGCTTGGTGGTGTTGCAGACTCTGGGGACTTTCAGAACAAGTGTATATATACTGAGATCATGTGACACGTAGATTGCACACAGGTGGACTTTATTTAACTAATTATGTGACTTCTGAAGGTAATTGGTTGCACCAGATCTTATTTAGGGGCTTCATAGCAAAGGGGGTGAATACATATGCACGCACCATTTTTCCATGTATTTAAAAAAAATATTTAAACACGTCCTTTTTTCATTTCACTTCAGCCAATTTGGACTATTTTGTGTTCATTACATGAAATCAAAATCCATTTAAATTACAGGTTGTAATGCAACAAAATAGGAAAAAAGCCAAGGGGTATGAATGCTTTTGCGGTGCCTCTCGCTCAATACTCCATGGCAGCAATGAGAGAGTTTCTACCAGGAATTTATGACCGTTGTAAAACCTGTGGTGGGAGAAAGAGTGAGAGAGGTGGGGAGCCACGATATACACCCAAAAGGGCCACGTCATGACAATGGAGTCCCAACTTAAAATAAATGTATAACCCATAGACATTGGTACAAGTTAAACAAAGTATGGCACTGGAGTTTGAGGAAGGATTCATATGTGCTGAGTTGTGTATGTCATAGGATGAGTTGGTGACTCACTGGTCCAAACTCGAGGTCCTCGTTGCTGTAGAGGTCCAGGGCGATGAAGTAGAAACCTGACTGTTCTCTTTACACACAATGACCTGTCTCCTGAGGAGAAGTCTTAATCCACCTGGTCAAATGTGTTCTCTTTACACACAATGACCTGTCTCCTGAGGAGAAGCCTTAATCCACCTGGTCAAACGTGTTCTCTTTACACACAATGACCTGTCTCCTGAGGAGAAGCCTTAATCCACCTGGTCAAATGTGTTCTCTCTACTCACAATGACCTGTCTCCTGAGGAGAAGCCTTAATCCACCTGGTCAAATGTGTTCTCTTTACACACAATGACCTGTCTCCTGAGGAGAAGCCTTAATCCACCTGGTCAAATGTGTTCTCTCTACTCACAATGACCATTCTCCTGAGGAGAAGCCTTAATCCACCTGGTCAAATGTGTTGTCTTTACACACTATGACCTGTCTCCTGAGGAGAAGCCTTAATCCATCTGGTCAAATGTGTTCTCTCTACTCACAATGACCTGTCTCCTGAGGAGAAGCCTTAATCCACCTGGTCAAATGTGTTCTCTTTACACACAATGACCTGTCTCCTGAGGAGAAGCCTTAATCCACCTGGTCAAACGTTCTCTTTACACACAATGACCTGTCTCCTGTCTCTACTCACAATGACCTGTCTCCTGAGGAGAAGCCTTAATCCACCTGGTCAAATGTGTTCTCTCTACTCACAATGACCTGTCTCCTGAGGAGAAGCCTTAATCCACCTGGTCAAATGTGTTCTCTCTACTCACAATGACCTGTCTCCTGAGGAGAAGCCTTAATCCACCTGGTCAAACGTGTTCTCTCTACTCACAATGATGTCACAGACCGAGTTCAGTTGGAGTTCAAATGTTTTAACATATTGATGTTGCGTTCAAGGTAACAGTCCATTTTTTTTTTAATTTTATACCTTTATTTAACTAGTAAAGTCAGTTAAGAACAAATTCTTATTTTCAATGACGGCCTGGGAACAGTGGGTTAACTGCCTGTTCAGGGGCAGAACGACAGATTTGTACCTTGTCAGCTCGGGGGTTTGAACTTGCAACCGTTACTAGTCCAACGCTCTAACCACTAGGCTACCCTGTAGCTGTATCAAAATAGGCAACTATGGTTAAACAATTAGCCAAATAAGTGATAAGATGTGTGACTGGACTGAGCCAAGCTGTAGGGCAATTCCACGGCAATAGGTTTGTTTGACATACATTTGAAAGCAAAAACATCTGAGTCTCAACGTCACTCCTTTATAGTGTTTATAATTGCCCTGTACAAATCCATTCCACTTGTCAGTCAGCATGGCTCAGTATAGAACGGCATGCTGTCAGTCCATGAACAACCCACCTTGTGGAGAGCTTCTTTCCTATAGGTTCACTTATACCTTACCTACATTACTCATATTGTTTGGCAATGACTATCACATACTGTACATTCAGTATAGAACCATCTTTCTAACCAATAGTAGTAGCTTTGGTTTTGGTTAATCTTGGAACCACCCATCCCGGATCCGGGATAATTGTCATCAACTACGCTAAATAGCATAGCGCAACGGTCAAATAATCTTACTAGAAAATATTCATATTCATGAAATCACAAGTGAAATATAGCGAAACACAGCTTAGCCTTTTGTTAATCACCCTGTCGTCCCAGATTTTGAAATGATGCTTTACAGCGAAAACAATACAAGCGTTTGTGTAAATTATTCGATATACTAACAAAACATTATGTACACCTAGCGGCAGGTAACTTGGTCACGAAAATCAGAAAATCAATCAAATTAATCGTTTACCTTTGATGAGCTTTGGATGTTTTCACTCACGAGACTCCCAGTTAGACAGCAAATGTTCCTTTTGTTCCATAAAGATATTTTTTTATATCCAAATACCTCTGTTAGTTTGATGCGTTATGACTAGGAATCCACCGGAAATAGCGGTCATGACAACGCAGACAAAAATTACAAATTATATCCATAATATCGACAGAAACATGGCAAATGTTTTTTATAATCAAGCATCAAGGTGTTTTTCAAACATCTATTCTACAATATATCAACCGGGACAGTTGGCTTTTAACTAGGACCGGGAGGAAAAATGGCTACCTCTCTGTTTTGCGCAAAAATCACACTGAGAGCCAAGAACAGACCAGTTGCGCAATGTGGACGTTTATGCTCATTCTTCAAAATAAAAGCCTGAAACTATGTCTAAAGGCTGTAGACACCTTAGGGAAGCCACAGAAAAAGGAATCTGGTTGATATCCCTTTCAATGGGCAATAGGGATGCATAGAAAGACAGGGGTTTCAAAATAAGAGTCACTTCCTGATTGGATTTTTCTCAGGATTTCGCCTGCAATATCAGTTCTGTTAAACTCACAGACAATATTTTGACAGTTTTGGAAACTTTAGAGTGTTTTCTATCCTAAGCTGTCAATTATATGCATATTCTAGCATCTGGTCCTGAGGAATAGGCAGTTTACTTTGGGAATGTTATTTTTCCAAAAATAAAAATAGTGCCCCCTAGCTACAAGAGGTTTTAAACTGCATGGCTAAACGTTTGTTAGCTAGTTAATGTTAGGTAGTTAGCTTCATAGCTAGCTGTTGTTCAACTAGCTTGCCTCATCAATAGCCTGCTTTAATAAAATAAGACTAAATAACTGCCTACTTCAATTTCAATATTGAATTCATAGTTGATTAGCTAGTTTCTCCACTGAAAAACTATCGAACTTACTACTTTATTTTTGTCAGCCATCGTTCACCTTTCACTGTTTTCATCTCAATGGTAAAAATTCTGGTTAGAGAGCAGTAAAGAGGTGATTGGTCCAAAAACCTGACCAATTGTGTTTCAGTGGACTGCTACATGTTAATTGACTTGAATTGATAAAATTACAGTAAACAGTTAACAGAGCAAAACAGATTTTGGAGCGCTGGAAAATTGGTGTGAGAGAGTAATTCTTCAGGCGAACAAAAATCTCTGCTCTCAAATTAATTGACTGCGGGCGGAAATGCAGTTCTGCTGGCTGAAAGTCACACTAGCAAGCTCTCAAGTTTAATTTGAACACAACACGCTGGCCTGCGCTCGCGGCACCTGTCCTCTGCTCGCTCGACCACAGTTCTTCTCTCTTAACTCAAGTGTTTGCTCACGCAATGATGTTTCTCGTGCCTGTTTGACTTTTGAATCGGAATTGACACCATACCCATACTACTACGCCAAAACTTTGAGGCACCATCTGGTGATTGTGCCGCCGTCTCCCTCCCTCCCTCCCTCCCTCCCTCCCTCTCTCTCTCTCTCATTTGTTTTCTGAATTAGGAATTTACATGGCCAGATAATTCAAAAATATGACAAACCTAAATAATAATCATCGGTCCCGCTTCATAAAGCATTCATATAGGCTTCATAAGCACTACAAAGATGCTTCACAAATCATCTATAATAATATCATGCTCTATAAAGGTTCATAATGGGACATAACCATCAATTGATTTGTTTTATGTGTTTTACTCCTTTACAGAGCATGACATACTGTTAGAGATGATTTGTGACCAATTTATGAAGTCCTTGTGAAGTCTATATGAATGCTTTATGAAGCCTCCATAAGATGCACTTCAAATAAAGTGGGACCGATAATTCATATATAGGTTTATCATATTTCTGCTGTTGGGAAGAGAATAGGATGTTATTCAGAAAAACATGTTGGTAGAACAGGACTATGTATGTTTGTTTACATGGAAGTCAGTGATTTTAGTTTACTCTAGGTTAATGAGGCAATACAAATGTGATGTGACTAAAATGTTACTAGTTGACTAAAATGGCCCACTGTTTTTGTCATTTTGACAACAACAAGACTAAATTATTATTAAAATGATAAAAATGTGAATTTTGTCAAAATGACCAAGACTTGACTAAATCAATACAGCATGTCTGTCTGTCTGTCTGTCTGTCTGTCTGTCTGTCTGTCTGTCTGTCTGTCTGTCTGTCTGTCTGTCTGTCTGTCTGTCTGTCTGTCTGTCTGTCTGTCTGTCTGTCTGTGTCTGTCTCTGTCTATCTGTGTCTGTGTCTGTATGTGTCTGTGTCTGTGTCGGTGTGTCTGTCAGTGTCTATCGCTGTCTGTGTCTATCGCTGTCTGTCTGTGTCTGTGTCTGTGTCTGTCTGTCTGTCTGTCTGTCTGTCTGTCTGTCTGTCTGTCTGTCTGTCTGTCTGTCTGTCTGTGTCGGTGTCTGTGTGTCTGTCAGTGTCTGTGTCTGTCTGTTTGTCTGTCTGTGTGTCTGTCTGTGTCGGTCTCTGCCTGTCTGTCTCTGCCTGTCTGTGTCTGTTTGTGTCTCTGTGTCTGTCAGTGTCTGTCAGTGTCTTTGCCTGTCAGTGTCTGTTTGTGTCTCTGCGTCTGTCAGTGTCTGTGTCTGTCTGTCAGTGTCTGTGTCTGTCTGTGCGTCTGTCTGTGTCTGTCAGTGTCTGTCAGTGTCTGTTTGTGTCTGTCAGTGTCTATGTCTGTCTGTGTCTGTATGTGTGCCTGTGTGTCTGTGTGTCTGTCAGCGTTTGTGTCTGTGTGTCTGTCAGTGTCTATGTCTGTCTGTGTGTCTGTCAGTGTCTGTCAGTGTATGTGCCTGTCTGTGTGTCTGTGTGTCTGTGTCTGTCAGTGACTGTCCCTGTCTGTGTCAGTCAGTGTCTGTGCCCGTCTGTGTGTCTGTCTGTGCCTGTCAGTGTCTGTGTCTGTATGTGTCTGTGTCGGTGTCTGTGTGTCTGTCAGTGTCTATGTCTGTCTGTGTCTATCTCTGTCTGTCTGTGTCTGTGTCTGTGTGTCTGTGTCTGTATGTCTGTGTCTGTCTCTGTCTATCTGTGTCTGTGTCTGTCTGTGTCTGTATGTGTCTGTGTCTGTGTCTGTGTGTCTGTCAGTGTCTATGTCTGTCTGTGTCTATCTCTGTCTGTCTGTGTCTGTATGTCTGTGTCTGTCTGTCTGTGTCGGTGTCTGTGTGTCTGTCAGTGTCTGTCAGTGTCTGTGTCTGTCTGTGTGTCTGTCTGTGTCTGTCTCTGCCTGTCTGTGTCTGTGTCTGTCTCTGCCTGTCTGTGTCTGTCTCTGCCTGTCAGTGTCTTTGCCTGTCAGTGTCTGTTTGTGTCTCTGTGTCTGTCAGTGTCTGTGTCTGTCTGTCAGTGTCTGTGTCTGTCTGTGCATCTGTCTGTGTCTGTCTGTGTCTGTCAGTGTGTCTGTCTGTGTGTCTGTCTGTGTCTGTCAGTGTCTGTCTGTGTCTGTCAGTGTCTATGTCTGTCTGTGTCTGTATGTGTGCCTGTGTGTCTGTGTGTCTGTCAGCATTTGTGTCTGTGTGTCTGTCAGTGTCTATGTCTGTCTGTGTGTCTGTCAGTATCTGTCAGTGTATGTGCCTGTCTGTGTGTCTATGTCTGTCAGTGACTGTGCCTGTCTGTGTCTGTCAGTGTCTGTGCCTGTCTGTGTGTCTGTCTGTGCCTGTCAGTGTCTGTGTCTGTCAGTGTCTGTGTCTGTGTTGGTGTCTGTGTGTCTGTCTGTGTCTGTCAGTGTCTGTGCCTGTCTGTGTGTCTGTGTGTCTGTGTGTCGGTCAGTGACTGTGCCTGTCTGTGTCTGTCAGTGTCTGTGTCTGTCTGTGTGTCTGTCTGTGCCTGTCAGTGTCTGTGTCTGTCTGTTTGTCTGTCTGCGTCTGTCAGTGTCTGTGTCTGTCTGTCAGCATCTGTGCCTGTCTGTGTCTGTCAGTGTCTGTGTCTGTCTGTGTGTCTGTCTGTGTCTGTCAGTGTTTGTGTCTGTCTGTGTGTCTGTCTGTCTGTCTGTCTGTATCTGTCTCTGTCTATCTGTGTCTGTGTCTGTCTGTGTCTGTATGTGTCTGTGTCGGTGTCTGTGTGTCTGTCAGTGTCTATGTCTGTCTGTGTCTATCTCTGTCTGTCTGTGTCTGTGTCTGTATGTCTGTGTCTGTCTCTGTCTATATGTGTCTGTGTCTGTCTGTGTCTGTGTCGGTGTCTGTGTGTCTGTCAGTGTCTATGTCTGTCTGTGTCTATCTCTGTCTGTCTGTGTCTGTGTCTGTATGTCTGTGTCTGTCCGTCTGTCTGTCTGTCTGTCTGTCTGTCTGTCTGTCTGTCTGTCTGTGTCGGTGTCTGTGTGTCTGTCAGTGTCTGTCAGTGTCTGTGTCTGTCTGTGTGTCTGTCTGTGTGTCTGTCTGTGTCTGTCTCTGCCTGTCAGTGTCGGTGTCTGTCAGTGTCTCTTTGTGTCTCTGTGTCTGTCAGTGTCTGTCAGTGTCTTTGCCTGTCAGTGTCTGTTTGTGTCTCTGCGTCTGTCAGTGTCTGTGTCTGTCTCTGCGTCTGTCAGTGTCTGTGTCTGTCTGTCAGTGTCTGTGTCTGTCTGTGCGTCTGTCTGTGTCTGTCTGTGTCAGTGTCTGTATGTGTGTCTGTCTGTGTCTGTCAGTGTCTGTCTGTGTCTGTCAGTGTCTATGTCTGTCAGTGTCTATGTCTGTCTGTGTGTCTGTCAGTGTCTGTCAGTGTATGTGCCTGTCTGTGTGTCTGTGTGTCTATGTCTGTCAGTGACTGTGCCTGTCTGTGTCTGTCAGTGTCTGTGCCTGTCTGTGTGTCTGTCTGTGCCTGTCAGTGTCTGTCTGTGTCTGTCAGTGTCTGTGTCTGTGTCTGTCTGTGTGTCTGTCTGTGTTTGTCAGTGTCTATGCCTGTCTGTGTGTATGTGTGTCTGTCAGTGTCTGTGTCTGTCTGTGTGTCTGTCTGTGCCTGTCAGTGTCTGTGTCTGTCTGTTTGTCTGTCTGCGTCTGTCAGTGTCGGTGTCTGTCTGTCAGTGTCTGTGTCTGTCTGTGTGTCTGTCTGTGTCTGTGTCTGTCTGTGTGTCTGTCTGTGTCTGTCAGTGTTTGTGTCTGTCTGTGTGTCTGTCTGTGTCTGTCAGCACCTGTGTCTGTCTGTGTGTCTTTCTGTGTCTGTCCGTGTCTGTGTGCCTGTCTGTGTGCCTGTCTGTGTTTGTCTGTGTGTCTTTTGGTGTGTCTGTCGGTGTCTGTCGGTGTCTGTGCCTGTCTGTGTCTGTCAGTGTCTGTGTCGGTATGTGTGTCTGTCGGTGTCTGTCTATGTCTTTCTGTTTCTGTGTGTCTGTCTATGTCTTTATGTGTCCCTGTGTCCCTGTGTCCCTAGGTCCCTGCGTCCCTAGGTCCCTGTGGCCCTGTGTCCCTGTGTCCTTGTGTCCCTGTGTCCCTGTGTCCGTGTGTCTTTGTGTCCCTGTGTCCCTGTGTCCGTGTGTCCTTGTGTCCCTGTGTCCGTGTCCGTGTCTGTGTCTGTCTGTCTCTGTGTCTGTCTGTCTCTGTGTCTGTCTGTGTCTGTGTCTGTGTCTGTGTCGGTGTCTGTGTCTGTGTGCGTGTGCATGTGCGTGTGTGTGTCAGAAACAGCAATATTGCATGAGGAGAGGAGGTACAAGACCAGACCTAACCTCTAGCTACAAGACCAAACCTAACCTCTAGCTACAAGACCAGACATAACCTCTAGCTACAAGACCAGACCTAACCTCTAGCTACAAGACCAGACCTAACCTCTAGCTACAAGACCAGACATAACCTCTAGCTACAAGACCAGACCTAACCTCTAGCTACAAGACCAGACCTAACCTCTAGCTACAAGACCAGACCTAACCTCTAGCTACAAGACCAGACCTAACCTCTAGCTACAAGACCAGACCTAACCTCTAGCTACAAGACCAGACCTAACCTTTAGCTACAAGACCAGACATAACCTCTAGCTACAAGACCAGACCTAACATCTAGCTACAAGACCAGACCTAACATCTAGCTACAAGACCAGACCTAACCTCTAGCTACAAGACCAGACCTAACCTCTAGCTACAAGACCAGACCTAACATCTAGCTACAAGACCAGACCTAACATCTAGCTACAAGACCAGACCTAACCTCTAGCTACAAGACCAGACCTAAACTCTAGCTACAAGACCAGACCTAACATCTAGCTACAAGACCAGACCTAACATCTAGCTACAAAAGCCTGTGGAGGAGAGGAGAGAGAGAGATGCTGCTTTCTCCATGTGTAACTTGGTCTTCCTAATGCTAATCCCAGACAAACAGACAGACAGACAGACAGACAGACAGACAGACAGACAGACAGACAGACAGACAGACAGACAGACAGACAGACAGACAGACAGACAGACAGACAGACAGACAGACAGACAGACAGACAGACAGACAGACAGACAGACAGACAGACAGACAGACAGACAGACAGACAGACAGACAGACAGACAGACAGACAGACAGACAGACAGACAGACAGACAGACACACTGTGACCCACAGGGCCTTCACTTTGGAGAGGAAATCACTCTGCGTGCCTGGCCGATAATTCAACCATGATTCTGCAAGTTTAGATAGCTGGCTAGACTAACTTAACAATCTAAAAGAAATGGTAGCTGACATGGAATAATTGAATGACTGTCAGTGACATAACAAGTGAAAAACTGCTGATGCAAAAACAAATTGAAATTGCACTTCATTTATTCTACTATTCTAACTCTGAACAATAAGTTGAGAGCCTGGCTGAGTCCCTGAAAATGTTTCCAATATAAAATACTACTAATAAATGGATACAGGGCCCCCTAGTGGTGGCTTATGTCACTTAGTGGCTAGGGCCGGCCCTGGAGTCCATAGCATGAACTGGGGTTATCAGAACACCATCTCTCTCTCTCTCTGTGTGAAAACCAATGCGTGTTTATGTGAATGCAAGCAGAGCAGCGATCTGAGTAAATGCAGATGAGGGGAGGAAAAGGAAGGTTGTCGAGAGCATTGCTGAGAGCATTGTAATTAGCATTGTAATTAGCCATCTCGTTTACCTCCTAACATGCTCTCCTTGGAGTGATGAAACAATTTCCGTGTCGATTAGGAAATTGAGTGAAAACCGGTTCTTTTTTGTTCTTGAGGCCCCCACACCGAGTAAATTCTTCTCTCAAGACCCCCATTCTGAAACAGACAATGATCATTTTCCAAAAGAAACAAATAGTTAGACAGGCCCACTTGGCTAAAAATAGACCAGCCCATTTGGCATTTGCCCAAATGCCAGATGACCAGTCTGCCCCTGAACTGAATCACTGTCGGAAACACCTCCACCTTCCGCCTAAACAAAATCTAGACAAAATCTCCAGCCCAGTAGGAGTTAAAACTGTGTTCTGACAGGAGAGAGCACTCATCACTCTCCTCTCCTCTCCTCTCCTCTCCTCTCCTCTCCTCTCCTCTCCTCTCCTCTCCTCTCCTCTCCTCTCCTCTCCTCTCCTCTCCTCTCCTCTCCTCTCCTCTCCTCCCCTATCCTTTTCCCCTCCCCTCCCCTCACTTCTCCTCTCCCCTCCTTTTCTCCTCCCCTCCCTTCTCCTATCCTTTTCTCCTTCCCTCCCTCCCTCCCTCCATCCCTCCCTTCTCTTCTCCTTTTCTCCTTCCCTCCATCCCTCCCTTCTCTTCTCCTCTCCTCTCCTTTTCCCCTCCCCTCCCCTCCCTTCTCCTCTCCTCTCCTTTTCTCCTCCCCTCCCTTCTCCTCTCCTATCCTTTTCTCCTTCCCTCCCATCTCTTCTCCTCTCCTATCCTTTTCTCCTCTCCTCTCCTCTCACATATGTTGTCAAGGAAAGTAACAGTTAATGGTGCTATGTGGTGCTAACAAGGTAGTCTGGAGTCGACAGCTCTCCATTCTAGATCAGAAGAATCACAACACAAGACGATTTGTTGTTATGCCAACTGAGATGGTGTGATGTATACTGGATGAAATCCACCAATGAGGGAAAAGTTTCTACGTGTGCCTCGAACTCACGCATGCACGCACAATGCACGCACAACACCCCACACTCCCTCCTCACCCCTCCTCTATCACTCCCATGGCGCCCAATTTTCATAACGGGCACTGTCATTGGTTCACCTGGGGACACCTCTGGTTTCCACAGCTACCAGATGAGCTGTCGGACCGACCGAAGCGAGGGCGGCTTCCTCCGTAACCACTTTTGACAGGTGAGGAGGGGAGAGCAGAGTAGGAGGAGAGGAGGGGAGAGCAGAGTAGGAGGGAGGGGAGGTGAGGAGGGGAGAGCAGAGTAGGAGGGAGGGGAGGAGAGAAGGGGAGAGCAGTAGGAAGGAGGGGAGGAGAGGAGGGCCACAGCTGCGACTGTATCGGCTCAGGATTGGTTGTTTAGGAGGATTCGAGTTGTTATTTGTTTCCGAGGACAAAGATGTCACAGCTGTGCTTTTTCGTGTTTGTATACCTGACAGCATCCATTACTGTAGTAGTCCTACCTTGTGTTTTAGAATAGCAGGTTATGTATTCACAAAGATATTTTGGTTTTAGACAATGAGCTTTGTGTTTACCTTACATTTCACAGTAACATTACACCTGGAGAGTGATCGCAGAGCAGAACAGCGCTGGGGAATATGATGGTAATTTACTCTGAGTGGACAAAACATTAGGAACTCCTGCTTTTTACATGACAAAGACTGACCAGGTGAATCCAGGTGAAAGCTATGATCCCGTTTTGATGTGACTGGTTAAATCCACTTCAATCAGTGTAGATCAGTGTTATCAATTGTTATAGTCCCATACCCCTTCAAACATTCAACCTCCAGCTGTACCCCCTCTAGCACCAGGGTCAGAGCACTCTCAAATGTTGTTGTTGCCATTATTGTAAGCCTGCCACACACACTATACGATACATTAATTAATTAAACATAAGAATGAGTTTTTGTCACAACCCGGCTCGTGGGAAGTGACAAAGAGCTCTTATAGGACCAGGGCACAAATAATAATGTAATAAAAATCAATCATTTTGCTCTTTATTTAACCACCTTATATATAAAACCTTATTTGTTAATCAAAAATTGTGAATAACTCACCATCAATCAATCAAATGTCTTTATAAAGCACTTTTTACATCAGTCGATGTCACAAAGTGCTGTACAGAAACCCAGACGGATATTAATTATTTGGCGAGGCTACCTGTATTTGACATTGTGTTATATCGCTGAACACTAGATGGTTTAATTACATTTTTGGCATGGAAAAGAGGCTACTCAGGTGAGAATAATCTCACCACAGGTTAATGAGAAGGGTGTGCTTGAAAGGATGCACATAACTCTGAAATATTGGGTTGTATTGGAGAGAGTCTCAGTCTTAAATCATTTTCCACACACAGTCTGTGCCTGTATTTAGTTTTCATGCTAGTGAGGGCCGAGAATCCACTCTCACAATAGGTACATGGTTGGAAAGGGCATCGGTGTTTTAACAACGCGATTTGCCAAGGCAGGATACTCTGAGCGCAGCCCAATCCAGAAATCTGTCAGTGGCTTCTGATTAAATTCAATTTACAGAACCGTTTGTTGCAATTTCGATGAGCCTGTCTTGTTCAGATATCAGTTAGTGGACAGGGCACCAAAGGGATAAGGAATCCAGTTGTTAGTGACGTCCATTTCGGCAAAGTACCTGCGGAATTGAGCACCCAACTCACTCAGGTGCTTCGCTATATCACATTTGACGTTGTCCGTAAGCTTGAGTTCATAGGCACACAAAAAATCATACAATGATGGAAAGCCCAGTGTCCTTGTTAATGCAGACAGAGAAGAGCTCCAACTTCTTAATCATAGCCTCAATTTTGTCCCGCACATTGAATATATTTGCGGAGAGTCCCTGTAATCCTAGATTCAGATCATTCAGGTGAGATAAAACATCACCCAGACAGGCCAGTCGTGTGAGAAACTCATCATCATGCAGGTGGTCAGACAAGTGAAAATTATGGTCTGTAAAGAAAACTTTAAGCTCGTCTCTCAATAAAAATAAAAACGTGTCAATACTTTGCCCCTTGATAACCAGCGCACTTCTGTATGTTGTAAAAGCGTTACATGGTCGCTGCCCATATCATTGCATAGTGCCGAAAATACACCAGAGTTCAGGGGCCCTGCTTTAACAAAGTTAATCGTTTTCACTGTAGTGTCCAAAAACTTCTCTCAGTGGATGCTGTAGTGTATCCAAGTGGTGTCGGGAGCAACTGCTTACACGCGCGTTACCACTCCACTATGTCTCCCTGTCATGGCTTTTTCACCATCAGAACAGATACCAACATGAGCAGCAGCTACGTTTGGCTACATACGGACCGTTAGTGGAATTCCCGCGAGAGAGTAATGTTAATTATTTGACTAGGATACCTGTATTTGACAGTGTGTTGTTATTTCGCTGAACACTAGATGATTTAATTTCATTTTCAGAGGTGAAAAGAGGCTACTCAGGCGAGAAAATAATCTCACCCAAATGAATGGCCCCGTTGGAAAATATAAATGGACTGTTTGAAAAATGGAAGAAAAGCAAACAACCTTATATTTTTTGGGGGAAATATATGCACTGAGCGTACCCCTGGGGGTATGTGTACCCCCTGACTGCACTGAGCGTACCCCTGGGGGTATGTGTACCCCTGGGGGTATGTGTACCCCCGACTGCACTGAGTGTACCCCTGGGGGTATGTGTACCCCTGGGGGTATGTGTACCCCCGACTGCACTGAGTGTACCCCTGGGGGTATGTGTACCCCTGACTGCACTGAGCGTACCCCTGGGGGTATGTGTACCCCTGGGGGAATGTGTACCCCTGACTGCACTGAGCGTACCCCTGGGGGTCTGTGTACCCCCGACTGCACTGAGTGTACCCCTGGGGGTATGTGTACCCCTGACTGCACTGAGCGTACCCCTGGGGGTATGTGTACCCCCGACTGCACTGAGTGTACCCCTGGGGGTATGTGTACCCCCGACTGCACTGAGCGTACCCCTGGGGGTATGTGTACCCACGACTGCACTGAGTGTACCCCCTAAAACAAGAAGCTCCCATGCTGAGGTCTGTCCAACGCTGGTCCGACCAAGCTGACTCCACACTCCAAGACTGCTTCCATCACGTGGACTGGGAGATGTTTCGTATTGCGTCAGCCAACAACATTGACGAATACGCTGATTCGGTGTGCGAGTTCATTAGAACGTGCGTTGAAGATGTCGTTCCCATAGCAACGATTAAAACATTCCCCAACCAGAAACCGTGGATTGATGGCAGCATTCGTGTGGAACTGAAGGCGCGAACCACTGCTTTTAATCAGGGCAAGGTGTCTGGTAACATGACTGAATACAAACAGTGCAGCTATTCCCTCCGCAAGGCTATCAAACAAGCTAAGCGCCAGTACAGAGACAAAGTAGAATCTCAATTCAACGGCTCAGACACAAGAGGCATGTGGCAGGGTCTACAGTCAATCACGGACTACAGGAAGAAACCCAGCCCAGTCACGGACCAGGATGTCTCCCAGGCAGACTAAACAACTTTTTTGCCCGCTTTGAGGACAATACAGTGCCACTGACACGGCCTGCAACGAAAACATGCGGTCTCTCCTTCACTGCAGCCGAAGTGAGTAAGACATTTAAACGTGTTAACCCTCGCAAGGCTGCAGGCCCAGACGGCATCCCCAGCCGCGCCCTCAGAGCATGCGCAGACCAGCTGGCCGGTGTGTTTACGGACATATTCAACCAATCCCTATACCAGTCTGCTGTTCCCACATGCTTCAAGAGGGCCACCATTGTTCCTGTTCCCAAGAAAGCTAAGGTAACTGAGCTAAACGACTACCGCCCCGTAGCACTCACATCCGTCATCATGAAGTGCTTTGAGAGACTAGTCAAGGACCATATCACCTCCACCCTACCTGACACCCTTGACCCACTCCAATTTGCTTACCGCCCAAATAGGTCCACAGACGATGCAATCTCAACCACACTGCACACTGCCCTAACCCATCTGGACAAGAGGAATACCTATGTGAGAATGCTGTTCATCGACTACAGCTCGGCATTCAACACCATAGTACCCTCCAAGCTCGTCATCAAGCTCGAGACCCTGGGTCTCGACCCCGCCCTGTGCAACTGGGTACTGGACTTCCTGACGGGCCGCCCCCAGTTGGTGAGGGTAGGCAACAACATCTCCTCCCCGCTGATCCTCAACACTGGGGCCCCACAAGGGTGCGTTCTGAGCCCTCTCCTGTACTCCCTGTTCACCCACGACTGCGTGGCCACGCACGCCTCCAACTCAATCATCAAGTTTGCGGACGACACAACAGTGGTAGGCTTGATTACCAACAACGACGAGACGGCCTACAGGGAGGAGGTGAGGGCCCTCGGAGTGTGGTGTCAGGAAAATAACCTCACACTCAACGTCAACAAAACTAAGGAGATGATTGTGGACTTCAGGAAACAGCAGAGGGAACACCCCCCCATCCACATCGATGGAACAGTAGTGGAGAGGGTAGCAAGTTTTAAGTTCCTCGGCATACACATCACAGACAAACTGAATTGGTCCACTCACACAGACAGCATCGTGAGGAAGGCGCAGCAGCGCCTCTTCAACCTCAGGAGGCTGAAGAAATTCGGCTTGTCACCAAAAGCACTCACAAACTTCTACAGATGCACAATCGAGAGCATCCTGGCGGGCTGTATCACCGCCTGGTATGGCAACTGCACCGCCCTCAACCGTAAGGCTCTCCAGAGGGTAGTGAGGTCTGCACAACGCATCACCGGGGGCAAACTACCTGCCCTCCAGGACACCTACACCACCCGATGCTACAGGAAGGCCATAAAGATCATCAAGGACATCAACCACCCGCTACATTATTCATCTCATATGCATACGTAGATACTGTACTCTATATCATCGACTGCATCCTTATGTAATACATGTATCACTAGCCACTTTAACTATGCCACTTGGTTTACATACTCATCTCATATGTATATACTGTACTCGATATCATCTACTGTATCTTGCCTATGCTGCTCTGTACCATCACTCATTCATATATCCTTATGTACATATTCTTTATCCCCTTACACTGTGTATAAGACAGTAGTTTTTGGGGAATTGTTAGTTAGATTACTTGTTCGTTATTACTGCATTGTCGGAACTAGAAGCACAAGCATTTCGCTACACTCGCATTAACATCTGCTAACCATGTGTATGTGACAAATACATTTGATTTGATTTGATTTGATTTATTTGATTTGATTTGGGGGTATGTGTACCCCCGACTGCACCGAGTGTACCCCTGGGGGTATGTGTACCCCCGACTGCACTGAGTGTACCCCTGGGGGTAGTGTACCCTGACTGCACTGAGTGTACCCCTGGGGGTATGTGTACCCCTGGGGGAATGTGTACCCCCGACTGCACTGAGTGTACCCCTGGGGGAATGTGTACCCCTGGGGGAATGTGTACCCCCGACTGCAATGAGTGTACCCCTGGAGGTATCTGTACCCCCGACTGCACTGAGTGTACCCCTGGGGGTATGTGTACCCCCGACTGCACTGAGCGTGCCCCTGGGGGTATGTGTACCCCCGACTGCACTGAGCGTACCCCTGGGGGTATGTGTACCACAGTTTGTGAATAACTGGTGTAGGTGAAGGGGAGGAGACAGGATTGATACAATTGAGACATGGATTGTGTATGTGTGCCATTCAGAGGGTGAATGGGCAAGACAAAATATTTAAGTGCCTTTGAACGGGGTATGGTAGTAGGTGCCAGGCTCATCGGTTTGTGTCAAGAACTGCAACGCTGCTGGGTTTTTCAGGCTCAACAGCTTCCGGTGTGTATCAAGAATGGTCCACCACCCTAAGGACATCCAGCCAACTTGACACAACTGTGTGAGTCAACTTGGGCCAGCATTCCTGTAGAAAGCTTTCGACACCTTATAGAGTCTGTTCCCTGACTAATTTAGGCTTTTCTGAGGAGAAATGCAAGGGTGGGGGGGGGGGGGGGTGCAATGCAACATTAGTAAGGTGTTCTTAATGTATTGTACACTTAGTGAACATCGCAGTGTCACTCGGGGAGAAAGCGAGAAGTGAGCAAATTAAACTGCTACTACTCTCTCCCGCATGGTTTAGTCTGGCTTCTCTGGGAATTAGGACGCCTGTATGAAAAGGGCACTAATATAGATTTGAGAGGAAGGAATCCCCATGTGAAGATATCTCAGTGTGTCCGTCCCAAATGGCACCCTATTCCCTACGTTGCCTGGTCAAAAGTAGTGCACTATATAGGAGATAGGGTGCCATTTGGGATGCGTTCTGGGCCTTGGCGGCAACCAGGGATCACAGGGCACATATTTCATCACTCAGACTGAATGGGAAATTAGCGTTGCATGGCAGGAAAATACTGAGCGTGAAATTAGCTACAGCTCCCTCTCCTCTCCTCTGCCAGGATCTCTCTCTCCCCTTACGTCAGAACGTTCCTTGGATGGGTGTGCTGTATTTACACTGTGTGTGTGTGTGTGTGTGTGTGTGTGTGTGTGTGTGTGTGTGTGTGTGTGTGTGTGTGTGTGTGTGTGTGTGTGTGCGTGCGTGCGTGCGTGTGTGTGTGTGTCGGTTAAAAATCGGCAAATGAACAAAACAGAACAAATGTATATCATTAGATCTGTGGAATGAGAGGTCAGTACCAGGGCCACTGTACACCAGGTCTACTGTACACTGGGCTAATGTACACCAGGTCTACTGTACACTGGACTACTGTACACTGGGTTACTGTACACCAGGGCTACTGTACACTGGGCTAATGTACACCAGGTCTACTGTACACTGGGCTACTGTACACTGGGCTAATGTACACCAGGTCTACTGTACACTGGACTACTGTACACTGGGCTAATGTACACTGGGCTAATGTACACCAGGTCTACTGTACACTGGACTACTGTACACTGGGCTACTGTACACTGGGCTACTGTACACTGGGCTAATGTACACCAGGTCTACTGTACACTGGACTACTGTACACTGGGCTACTGTACACCAGGGCTACTGTACACCAGGGCTACTGTACACTGGGCTACTGTACACCAGGGCTACTGTACACTGGGCTACTGTACACTGGGCTACTGTACACTGGGCCACTGTACACTGGGCTACTGTACACCAGGTCTACTGTACACTGGGCTACTGTACACTGGGCTACTGTACACTGGGCTAATGTACACTGGGCTAATGTACACCAGGTCTACTGTACACTGGGCCACTGTATACAGGGCCACTGTATACTGGGCCACTCTATACTGGGCCACTGTACACCAGGGTTGAACATGCATCTCTGGTCCTAACCCCAGGAACTTCATCCTGTACACACAGTAGATCTGGAGCACATCATTGTTGCTGTTCTTTCACCTTGTCTACTGAACAGTAGTTTTGTTTTCACCTTGTCTACTGAACAGTAGTGTTGTTTTCACCTTGTCTACTGAACAGTAGTGTTGTTTTCACCTTGTCTACTGAACAGTAGTGTTGTTTTCACCTTGTCTACTGGACAGTAGTGTTGTTTTCACCTTGTCTACTGAACAGTAGTGTTGTTTTCACCTTGTCTACTGAACAGTAGTGTTGTTTTCACCTTGTCTACTGGACAGTAGTGTTGTTTTCACCTTGTCTACTGGACAGTAGTGTTGTTTTCACCTTGTCTACTGAACAGTAGTGTTGTTTTCACCTTGTCTACTGAACAGTAGTGTTGTTTTCACCTTGTCTACTGGACAGTAGTGTTGCTTTCACCTTGTCTACTGGACAGTAGTGTTGTTTACACCTTGTCTACTGGACAGTAGTGTTGTTGTATGAATAGCAGCTACCAAAGAGTCTATCATCTTGTGCAATGTTACTTCCTACCCCATCCTGCATCCTACCTCATCTTACATCCTTCATCCTACCTCATCCTACCCCTGGTAAAGATCTATGTAAAAAAGTCCACAGGGGGTAATTCATTTTATCCCTTCTAACAACAGCTATCTGCCCCACTCATTGTTTAACTTTTAACTTTTGCATTTTTTACTTGACAATTGCTACTGGTGTTATCCCTAAGATTGGGAAAGCGACATGTCACACCAATTTGCATACCGCCCCAACAGATCCACAGATGATGCAATCTATTTTGCACTCCGCACTGCCCTTTCCCACCTGGACAAAAGGAACACCTAAGTGAGAATTCTGTTCATTGACTACAGCTCAGCGTTCAACACCATAGAGCCCTCGAAGCTCATCACTAAGCTAAGGACCCTGGGACTGAACACCAGCCTCTTTAATATTATTTTACTGTGTTACTAGGGTAGCCTAGTGGTTAGAGTGTTGGACTAGTAACCGGAAGGTTGTGAGTTCAAACCCCCAGCCATTCTGCCCCTGAACAGGCAGTTAACCCACTGTTCCCAGGCCGTCATTGAAAATAAGAATGTGTTCTTAACTGACTTGCCTAGTTAAATAAAGGTAAAAAAAAATTGGCCCTTACTTTAGCACATTTTTTTAACTTACTTTTTAAAGCTGCATTGCTGGTTAAGGGCTCAAAAGTAAGTATTTCACGTTAAGGTGTACCTACACCTGTGATACTCGGCACATGTCACAAATAACCTTTTAATTGATTCGATTTGATTCTACTAAAGTAATGCACAATGTAAGGAAACGACGCAGTCATTGCATGAGAGCACATGGGTTATCATATCAGGGTTTATCATATCAGGGTTTATCATATCAGGGGTTATCATTTTAGGGGTTATCATTTTAGGGGTTATCATGTCAGGCAGGCTCTGCCAAGAACTCTGCCTCAGAAAATGAAAAGCCAACTCCTCTGGAGCACTGTAGAGCCCAGTCACACGTCATGCACATCTCTAACTTTCCCATAATGAAATGTGACTGTAACTTTCATTCATAAAGACCTTACATGAGTGGAAATGGAGAGAGTATCTTCTAGACTAGAGACCTAGAGCCCTCTTGCCCTGGAGCAGCCTAGGATTAGCTCTCAGTGTACAGTGTGTACTGTCTGTATGCAGACTCCATCAGTTCTCTACCACGTTACCGTAGACCTTACATCTGACCACGGGTGCAACTTACACGAAATTCAGTTAAATACAAACTGTTACGTACAATGGGGAGTTAGAGAGAGAAACTGAGAGACTGGAGAGTTTGAGAGAGAGACTGAGAGACTGGAGAGTTTGAGAGAGAGACTGAGAGACTGGAGAGTTAGAGAGAGAGACTGAGGGACTGGAGAGTTAGAGAGAGAGACTTAGAGACTGGAGAGTTTGAGAGAGAGACTTAGAGACTGGAGAGTTTGAGAGAGAGACTGAGAGACTGGAGATTTGGAGAGAGAGACTGAGAGACTGGAGAGAGAGAGAGAGAGAGAGAGAGAGAGAGAGAGAGAGAGACTGGAGAGACTGGAGACAGTGTGATCATGTAACACTCACTGCCATACTAGATACTGAGGAGTGAGGCTGCTTTAACTCTGGGGTTGAAGTGATTCTGCTGACTGGCTGTCTTCCAGTGTCTACACTAGTACAGCACTTAGGATGCATTCCCAAAAACATTGATTTATTCTAAGTGATATGCTACTGTGGATATTGGAAAGTTGCCAGTGAATATGTAACATCAGTATCTAAAGAGGAAATTAACATAGTCAATTATTCAACAGTACTTGAGGATCTTCTTGTTACTCTTGTTCTTCTTCATCTTCATCTTCTTCTTCTTCCTCCTCACAGAGACAGAATTGTAATCAGGATGACAGAGCATGAGAAACAGGAACAACCTCCTCATCTCATGCAGTGCATTTCTCTAAATCACAGACTGTGTTACCTTGAAAAGATCTACAATGCAGATTATTTCAACGGGAACATGTCTTTGTCAAAGTAACGGTCTGAGAATTCTGTCATCCTATTGTCTCTTCTCACACATTACGTAGGGGTCTGTGGGAACACAATACAGAATCACAGAACCAAACCAATACAGAAAATCAGACCCCCTTCCCAAGCCATTACCAATAGAGAAACACAGACCCCTTCCCCCAGCCATTACCAATACAGAAAGACAGACCCCTTCCCCCAGCCATTACCAATACAGAAAGACAGACCCCTTCCCCCAGCCATTACCAATACAGAAACACAGACCCCCTACCCCCAGCCATTACCAATAGAGAAAGACAGACCCCTTCCCCCTGCCATAACCAATACAGAAACACAGAACCAAACCAATACAGACACACAGACCCCTTCCCCCAGCCATTACCAATACAGAAAGACAGACCCCTTCCCCCAGCCATTACCAATACAGAAACACAGACCCCCTACCCCCAGCCATTACCAATAGAGAAAGACAGACCCCCTTCCCCCAGCCATTACCAATACAGAAACACAGACCCCTTCCCCCAGCCATTACCAATAGAGAAAGACAGACCCCTTCCCCTGCCATTACCAATACAGAAACACAGACCCCCTACCCCCAGCCATTACCAATAGAGAAAGACAGACCCCTTCCCCCTGCCATAACCAATACAGAAACACAGAACCAAACCAATACAGACACACAGACCCCTTCCCCCAGCCATTACCAATACAGACACACATACCCCTTCCCCCAGCCATTACCAATACAGACACACATACCCCTTCCCCCAGCCATTACCAATACAGAAATACAGACCCCCTACCCCCAGCCATTACCAATACAGAAACACAGACCCCTTTTCCCAGCCATTTCCAATATAGGGAAAATTGTCAAGTGCATTCTTGATGATTATTTTCAGTTTCAGGATGTTGTATTTGTTTAAACCAAAGCCAGCCCTTCTGCAATTTCATCACCCAAACTTTAGGTGGTGCTGTACTGGTTGCAAATAATTTAATGCTCATTTGGATCGAGTTGTACTCTGTTAATGTACTTATATTTACATGGAATTATACTGATTTATTATGGAAACATCATAATGATTTTTGGTCTCCACTGCTCTGACAGGTTCTGGGAGAATATTGAGGTTACATTTATACATATACTTTTAGTGGCCAGATGGCCAGATTGTGAAATCCAACATAATTGGATTAATGAAACAATCAACCCATCATTGAACTCTGAGACTGAGAAAAAAACAAAAGAACCATCCAGTCCAATAATCTGGGGAAAAAACAATGACAAATGGAGCCAGTCGGTTTTTATCGGCGAGCAACACATTGTTTACTTTACCCTCTGCAGTCGGAGGCCAGATGGGAAACTCCTCTCTAATTAACTCTGGAATTGCCTTTTTTGGCCTAACACTTTTTCACTATTCACAGGGCCAGAGAAGATATCTGACTACCTCCTAAATGACACCATATTTCCTTTATAGTGCACTAGTTTTTTTACCCAGAGCCCTTTGGGAGCCCTATGGGCCCTTGTCAAAAGAAGTGTTCTGTATAGTAAATAGGGTGCCATTTCAGATGCAGCCTCTATCTTTTGGGGCTATGGTAATCCTATTCATCCTTTGGGGTAAATGATGTCCCGGGCTGCTGCAATATATTTCCTCCTCTCTCTCTATCTCACTCACTGTTACGTTTTCTGTGTTTACTTTTCTGTCTGCCTCTCTGGTGCTGTCAGAATAACCTACTGTCACTTAATATTTCATGTTTAGGCCTCTCTGTGGTAGTTTTACTCTTGGTTAGAAAAGACAAGGCAATCAAACTCTTTTTCTTTACAAGCGTTTAGAAGAGATATAATGCTGTCATTGTCTTCCAACTTCCAGGAAGTAAACATGGCAACCAATAGTTCCAACAACTTCCATTCACAGGGATCAACAAGCCATCTTCACCTTAACCTTAACCTAGCTCCAGCCCCAGCTCTATCTCCAGCCCCAGTCCCAGCTCCAGCCCCTACCCTAACACTAGCTCCAACCCCAACCCCAACCCTAGCTCCAGCCCTAACCCCAACCCCAACCCAAACCTTAACCTCCGACCCTAACCTCCAACCCTAACCCTAGCTGACCTATGCTGCTAGCTTGCCTCCCAGTTCCCTGTGTTCCCCATCATCTATGTATTTATGTCTGTACATAGTGAGGAGAGCCCTCTCCCCAGGGCCCCTCATCAGGCCCATAACGCTAACATGTTATGATGGAGCCTCCAAATACCCCCATCTCATTGGCTGTCTAACGGCCTCTACTCAAATATGGTGGTGTCGTGGCCTGAATCAGGCTCTAGTTATGAGGGGTAAGAGGGAGTTAGAAGAGGCGGTGAACGAGGGGATATAGGAGATACAGTACCACCCTGTACTTCCTGTTCACCCATGACCGTGTGGCGACACACGACTCCAACACCATCATCAAGTTTTCTGATGACAACAACGGTGGTTCGACCTGATCACTGACGGCGATGAGACATCCCACAGGGAGGAAGTCAGAAACTTGTCAGTGTGGTGCCATAACGACAACCTATCCCAGAACGTCTGTAAGACCAAGGAGCTGATCGTAGACTATAGGAGAAAGAGGGGAGAGCACGCCCCCCCATCCACATCGATGGGCCTGTAGTGAAGCAGGTCGAGGTGTGACCACATCACTAAGGATTTTACATGGTCCACACACACCAACACAGTCGTGAAGAAGGCACAACAACAACACTTCCCCCTCAGGAGGATGAAAAGATTCAGCATGGGCCCTCAGATACTCATAAAGTTCTACAGCTGCACCATCGAGAGCATCTTGACTGGCTGCATCACTGCTTGATATGCTAAATGCACCACCCTCGACTGCAAAGCATCACAGAACGTAGTGTGGACAGCCCAGTACATCACTGGGGCCAAGCTCCCTGCCATCCACGACCTCTGCTGTATATCAGACAGTGTCAGAGGAAGTCCAGAAAAATTGCTAAAGAATCCAGCGACCCAAAGACGGTTCACTCTTCTACTGTCCGGGCAAACAATACTGGAACATCGGCTCCTGGACCAAGAGGCTCCGAGACA
This sequence comes from Oncorhynchus kisutch, assembly GCF_002021735.2. Taxonomy (NCBI): domain Eukaryota; kingdom Metazoa; phylum Chordata; class Actinopteri; order Salmoniformes; family Salmonidae; genus Oncorhynchus; species Oncorhynchus kisutch. Next base: position 37,492,997 of record NC_034194.2, on the reverse strand, counting down.
GCATCTACCCCCAAGCCATAAGACTGCTAAATAGCCATAAGACTGCTAAATAGCTATTAGACTGTTAAGTAGTTAATTAATGTTAACCCAGACATTCTGCACTGATCCTATCTTGCACTGACCCTATGCACACTCACTAGACTATATATACACTATATATACACACTCACCAGACTATATATAGACACTCACCAGACTATATATACACACTATATACACACTCACTACACTATATATACACACTCACCAGACTATATATAGACACTCAACAGACTATATATACACACTCACTAGACTATATGTACACACTATATACACACTCACTAGACTATATATAGACACTCATCAGACTATATATACACACTCACTAGACTATACACACTCACTAGACTATATATACACACTCACCAGACTATATATACAAACTATATACACACTCACCAGACTATATATAGACACAAGACTTACACTCATCATATGCTGCTGCTACTCTGCCTAGTCACTTTACCCTGCCTTCATGATACATATCTACCTCAAATACCTTATTATTATCTATCCTGATGCCTAGTCACTTTACCCTGCCTTCATGTACATATCTACCTCAAATACCTTATTATTATCTATCCTGATGCCTAGTCACTTTACCCTGCCTTCATGTACATATCTACCTCAAATACCTTATTATTATCTATCCTGATGTCTAATCACTTTACCCTGCCTTCATGATACATATCTACCTCAAATACCTAATATCCCTGGTACTCCCTATATATAGCTATTACCCCTGCACATTGATCTGGTACTGGTACTCTCTGTATATAGCTATTACACCTGCACATTGATCTGGTACTGGTACTCCCTGTATATAGCTATTACCCCTGCACATTGATCTGGTACTCTCTGTATATAGCTATTACCCTGCACATTGATCTGGTACTCTCTGTAAATAGCTATTACCCCTGCACATTAATCTGGTACTCCCTGTATATAGCTATTACCCCTGCACATTAATCTGGTACTCTCTGTATATAGCTATTACCCCTGCACATTGATCTGGTACTAGTACTCCCTGTATATAGCTATTACCCCTGCACATTGATCTGGTACTCTCTGTATATAGCTATTACCCTGCACATTGATCTGGTACTCTCTGTATATAGCTATTACCCCTGCACATTGATCTGGTACTCTCTGTAAATAGCTATTACCCCTGCACATTGATCTGGTACTCTCTGTAAATAGCTATTACCCCTGCACATTAATCTGGTACTCTCTGTATATAGTTATTATCCCTGCACATTGATCTGGTACTAGTACTCCCTGTATATAGTTATTATCCCTGCACATTAATCTGGTACTCTCTGTATATAGTTATTATCCCTGCACATTGATCTGGTACTGGTACTCCCTGCACATTGATCTGGTATTAGTACTCCCTGCACATTGATCTGGTATTAGTACTCCCTGCACATTGATCTGGTATTAGTACTCCCTGCACATTGATCTGGTATTAGTACTCCCTGCACATTGATCTGGTATTAGTACTCCCTGCACATTGATCTGGTATTAGTACTCCCTGCACATTGATCTGGTATTAGTACTCCCTGCACATTGATCTGGTATTAGTACTCCCTGCACATTGATCTGGTGTTAGTACTCCCTGCACATTGATCTGGTGTTAGTACTCCCTGCACATTGATCTGGTGTTAGTACTCCCTGCACATTGATCTGGTATTAGTACTCCCTGCACATTGATCTGGTATTAGTACTCCCTGCACATTGATCTGGTATTAGTACTCCCTGCACATTGATCTGGTATTAGTACTCCCTGCACATTGATCTGGTATTAGTACTCCCTGCACATTGATCTGGTACTAGTACTCCCTGCACATTGATCTGGTACTAGTACTCCCTGCACATTGATCTGGTACTAGTACTCCCTGCACATTGATCTGGTACTAGTACTCCCTGCACATTGATCTGGTACTAGTACTCCCTGCACATTGATCTGGTACTAGTACTCCCTGCACATTGATCTGGTACTAGTACTCCCTGCACATTGATCTGGTACTAGTACTCCCTGCACATTGATCTGGTACTAGTACTCCCTGCACATCGATCTGGTACTAGTACTCCCTGCACATCGATCTGGTACTAGTACTCCCTGCACATCGATCTGGTACTAGTACTCCCTGCACATCGATCTGGTACTAGTACTCCCTGCACATCGATCTGGTACTAGTACTCCCTGCACATCGATCTGGTACTAGTACTCCCTGCACATCGATCTGGTACTAGTACTCCCTGCACATCGATCTGGTACTAGTACTCCCTGCACATCGATCTGGTACTAGTACTCCCTGCACATCGATCTGGTATTAGTACTCCCTGCACATCGATCTGGTATTAGTACTCCCTGCACATCGATCTGGTACTAGTACTCCCTGCACATCGATCTGGTACTAGTACTCCCTGCACATCGATCTGGTACTAGTACTCCCTGCACATCGATCTGGTACTAGTACTCCCTGCACATCGATCTGGTACTAGTACTCCCTGCACATCGATCTGGTACTAGTACTCCCTGCACATCGATCTGGTACTAGTACTCCCTGCACATCGATCTGGTACTAGTACTCCCTGCACATCGATCTGGTACTAGTACTCCCTGCACATCGATCTGGTACTAGTACTCCCTGCACATCGATCTGGTACTAGTACTCCCTGCACATCGATCTGGTACTAGTACTCCCTGCACATCGATCTGGTACTAGTACTCCCTGCACATCGATCTGGTACTAGTACTCCCTGCACATCGATCTGGTACTAGTACTCCCTGCACATCGATCTGGTACTAGTACTCCCTGCACATCGATCTGGTACTAGTACTCCCCTGCACATCGATCTGGTACTAGTACTCCTGCACATCGATCTGGTACTAGTACTCCCTGCACATCGATCTGGGTACTAGTACTCCCTGCACATCGATCTGGTAACTAGTACTCCCTGCACATCGATCTGGTACTAGTACTCCCTGCACATCGTATCTGGTACTAGTACTCCCTGCACATCGATCTGGTACTAGTACTCCCTGCACCATCGATCTGGTACTAGTACTCCCTGCACATCGATCTGGTAACTAGTACTCCCTGCACATCGATCTGGTACTAGTACTCCCTGCACATCGATCTGGTACTAGTACTGCCCTGCACATCGATCTGGGGACTAGTACTTCCCTGCACATCGATCTGGTACTAGTACTCCCTGCACATCGATCTGGTACTAGTACTCCCTGCACATCACGATCTGGTACTAGTACTCCCTGCCACATCGACTTGGTACTGAGTCACTCCCTGCACACGATCTGGTACTAGTACTCCCTGCACATCGAATCTGGTACTAGTACTCCCTGCACATCGATCTGGTACTAGTACTCCCTGCACATCGATCTGGTACTAGTACTCCCTGCACATCGATCTGGTACTAGTACTCCCTGCACATCGATCTGGTACTAGTACTCCCTGCACATTGATCTGGTACTAGTACTCCCTGCACATTGCTCCATTCTTCTGTATTTGATTCCTCTTCTTACTGTTTTTCTTGTATTATAGTTTTTTAACTCTGCATTGTGGGAAGGGCTGGTAACCAAGCATCTCACCTGTCTATGATAATCCCCGTAGAAAGACTGTCTTGCTTTCACGTGACACAGTCCATGTCATGGCCTTTACAACCCTTACCAGTGTCTCGGCTCTCCCTTATCGCTTCCGTTGAACACTTCTACAGCCCAGTGAATGTCAATGTAGTTTCTAATGGAACATACATTACTCACTCCCTCTCCTAACATCTCTCTCTCTCTCGCTCTCCTCTCTCTCTCTCTCCCTCTCTCCCTCTCTCCCTCTTTCCCTCCCTCCCTCCCTCCCTGGAGCTGGAGGCAGAAGGGGAGAAGATTACACAAGCTGCATTATATAACTGATTATCCGTCCCAGTCAGGATTGTTTCATTGGTAGGAGAGGAGGAATAAAATACCTTGTTTTCAGACGGTGGATCTCAGCATGGAGGAAGGGGAAGGTGGTTGTGCATGCCTGTGACGCCTCAATGGTTTTCCTCCATGTCCCTCACTTCCTCCTGCTCCTCATCCCCCTCTCTTTATCTCTGTTGATCTCTCCTCCCTCTCTAACCTCACTGAGTCGCCTCTTATGTCCTCCTTCTCTGTGGTCTCAAAAACTCTCTTTGTCAAAACAAACACACACACACGCACACACGCACACACGCACACACATGCACACACATGCACACACACACAGCCTTCTTTCATGCCTCGGGTACTGTACAGTTCAGTAGAGACACATGATGCTAGCAAGGTCAGGAAGCTGTAGAGGCACATTCATTAAGCGCTACTGGCAAGGTCAAGAAGCTGCAGAGGCACATTCATTAAGCGATGCTGGCAAGGTCAAGAAGCTGCAGAGACACGTGATACTAGCAAGGTCAGGAAGCTGTAGAGGCACATTCATTAAGCGATGCTGGCAAGGTCAAGAAGAGAGAGAGAGAGAGAGAGAGAGAGAGAGAGAGAGAGAGAGAGAGAGAGAGAGAGAGAGAGAGAGAGAGACAGAGAGAGAGAGAGAGAGAGAGAGAGAGAGAGAGAGAGACAGAGAGAGAGAGAGACAGAGAGAGAGACAGAGAGAGAGAGACAGAGAGAGAGAGAGAGAGAGAGAGAGACAGAGAGAGAGAGAGAGAGAGAGAGAGAGAGAGAGACAGAAGAGAGAGAGAGAGAGACAGAGAGAGAGAGAGAGAGAGACAGAGAGAGAGAGAGAGAGAGACAGAGAGAGAGAGAGAGAGAGAGAGAGAGAGAGAGAGAGAGAGAGAAGAGAGAGAGAGAGAGAGAGAGAGAGAGAGACAGAGAGACAGAGAGAGAGAGAGAGAGAGAGAGAGGAGAGAGAGAGACAGAGAGAGAGACAGAGAGAGAGAGAGAGAGAGAGACAGAGAGAGAGAGAGAGAGAGAGAGAGAGAGAGAGAGAGAGAGAAAATATATTCCAGGACAACTGTCCACAACATTATGTTTTGTCATTTCCAAGATTCACCAAGGTTACGTAACGGGACGCTGTAGCAGGAGGGAGCTGTTTTTCTATAGCAACCAGGGGATACAGTAATACAGACCACATAACGCTGTAGTCATGTCTCTGTTTGCATTCCTGCTGAATTTGCTATGTTATGGTGTGTTTGCATACAGCAGGATCCCAAGGCATTACTATGCTGTTTAAGTTGTAGTGTCATCAGAAGAGTAAGCACACACACACACACACACACACACACACACACACACACACACACACACACACACACACACACACACACACACACACACACACACACACACACACACACACACACACACACACACACACACACAGTATCTCAGTATATCAACTAATTTGTACTAAATTAGCCTTTAAATTGTCTCCTGTGAGATGCAGCTGGAGCCAGAGGAACTACTCCTCTCTCACTTTATTTTACTTTATTTTCCAGGTAATTTGGAATCTGGGGATGATTATGTGGCCATGGTTGAAGGCCAGATAGAACATTTAGCCAGGACACCGGGGTTAACACCCTTACTCTGACAATAAGTGCCATGGGATCTTTAGTGACCACAGAGAGTAAAGACACCCATCTAACATCATACATAGGGTAATGTCCCCAATTACTGTCCTGGGGCATTGGGAAATATACTGAACAAAAATATAATTGCAACATGTAAAGTGTTGGTCCCATGTTTCATGAGCTGAAACAAAAGATCCCAGAAATGTTCAAATGCACACAAAGCTTTTTTTCTCAAGATTTTTGTGGGCAAATTAGTTTATATCCTTGTTAGTGAGCATTTCTCATTTGCCAAGATAATCTATCCACCTGACAGGTGTGGCATATCAAGAAGCTGCTTAAACAATAAATGGCTACTCTAAAATGTTTTGTCACACAACACAATGCCACGTATGTCTCAGGTTTTGAGGGAGTGTGCAATTGGGATACTGACAGTAGGAATGTCCACCAGAGCTGATGCCAGAGAATTTAATGTTAATTTCTCTACCATAAGCAGCCTCTTTCTGATTGGCTTGGCCTGGTTCCCAAGTGGATGGGTCTCCTGCTTCCATCCTGCTTGATTAGAGTCAACCTGTGGTAAATTCAATTGACTGGACATGATTCGGAAAGGCACATACCTGTCTATATAAAGGTCCCACAGTTGACAGTGCATGTCAGAGTAAAAACCAAGCCATGAAGTTGAAGGAATTGTCTGTAGAGTTCAGAGATAGGATTAAGTCGAGGCACAGATCTGCGGAAGGGTACCAAAAAATGTCTTCAGCATTGAAGATCCCCAAGAACACAGTGGCCTCCATCATTCTTACAGTTTTTTTGGATCGCTTACACACTAAAATTAGAAGTAGTACACTATTAGCAAAACCTTACACTCGAAGCAAAACATCAGCCCATATTTGCACAACTATAAGCACATTGTCAACCTCAAACTTGTTGCAAAACTCTACACACAGTGATTTGCAAAACACTAAACACACTTAACATACATTACACACAAAAATCTATCATGAAGTCACATCCTTGCAATACCAAAGCACTGACTGTCAAATTACCACACCGTCCAACCAATTGGTTCAACACAGTCATCAGGTGTGCAAACACTCGTTTGCTTAATTGTAGACACACCAATCAGGTGTATAAGCACTATAAAAAGCAGCAGGTGAGTTCATCGGCCTTCAAGCACAATGGAAAGAGGAGGAGAAAGAGGAGGAGGACGAGGAGGACGAGGAGAACGAGGAGGACGAGAAGGACGAGGAGAACGAGGAGGACGAGAAGGACGAGGAGAACGAGGAGGAGGAAGAGGAAGACAAGAAGGTGCTCAAAGAGGACCGAATCTGACAAATGAGATCCGCGCAACACTGGTTGACCACGTTGTCAACCGGCGGCCTGCCGCTGAGGGAGGCTGGACTGCGAGTACAGCCAAATCTAAGCCGATATACAGTGGCAAGTGTGATGAAAACATTTAGACTGGAAAATAGGTTTTGTAAAAATATCATCATATCAAAAACATCTGCACGGTTTCAGTAACTGCTTACAGTACTGTATTCTATGCACTATCAGCACTTCTGTTACCGTTTCCTGGGAAATTACTGTATTATTGTATGTTTGTTTTCTACATAGGATTGAGGGTCAGGGACGACAAGGGGGAAGGCCTCCTATGTTCACAGAACAGCAAGAGAGGGAGATAGTAAACATGGTTTTGGCCAACAATGCTATAACACTCAAGCAGCTCCAAGCTAACATTGTCAATAACCATTTTCAACGACATCCATCAGGTCTCAACATCAACACTGGCACACATCCTAACAAAAAAACATATTCAAATGGAGCAAATTTATCGAGAGCCTTTCGAGCGCAATTCCGAAAGGGTGAAACGACTGCGGCATGATTATGCAGAGGTATGTATTCACTTTAGCAGTGTGATCTTGCATACTGTCTCATAATCTTATACTGTACTGTAATATGTATACTAGATCTACACTGAACTACACAATTTTGCCTGACACTGTTTTTCAGAGAGTTTTACGAATGGATGGAGAGGAGATCCAGCATGAGTTCATTTACGTAGATGAGGCTGGGTTCAACCTGACGAGAACACTAAGGAGGGGAAGAAACATCATTGGCCACAGGGCTATAGTCAATGTCCCAGGGCAACGTGGGGGTAATATAACACTCTGTGCAGCCATTACACAGAATGGGGTCCTCCACCGCCATGCCCATATGGGCCCTTACAACACAGCACTCATACTTACATTCTTGGACCAATTGCGCAACATAACAGCAGCAAATCAAATCGATCATATGCAATACATTGTTGTCTGGGACGATGTGTCTTTCCACCGCTCTGGTCTGGTTCAGAACTGGTTTCAGCAACATCCACATTTCATCGTCCTATATCTTCCACCATACTCTCCATTCCTCAACCCTATAGAATAGTTTTTCTCGGGATGGCGGTGGAAGGTATATGATCTCCATCTCCAGGCTGAGGTACCCCTCATCCAAGCCATGGAGGAGGCTTGTGACCAGATGGAGGTAGCAGCAATGCAAGGATGGATTCGTCATTCAAGACGTTTCTTTCCAAGGTGTCTTGCTAATGACAACATTGCCTGCGATGTTGATGAAATTCTCTGGCCAGATCCAGCTAGGCGAAGAGACAATGTCTAGTTATTTTTTATTTAATTTTTTTGAACTTACAATACGTAAAGGTACGTTTGGTTACAGTATTATGAATCTCCATGTCAACATTTTGGGCGTGTTGAGAAATAAATGAGTTTCTTCAGTCTGCAACATTTGTCTTGTGTAGTGTTTGGTGAATTGACATTATATTTGTACTTTGTTGATAGTAGCCTACTCTAATCATAGGGAAGTAGAAGTGCTAAAAGTGTTTTAGGTTTATCACAGAGTGTAACTCGTGCAAACAGAGCATAGCATTGTGAAACGTGTGTGTTTCATATGGTAACAAAGTGTGGTTTTTAAAAAGTGTATAGTTTTTACAAGAGTGTTTAATTTTGCAAAGGATCTGTAGTGTTTTGCTAATTGGGTGTGTGGTTGTGCTAATTGGGTGTCTCATTTGAGCACCTTCTTGTCGTCCTCCTCGTCTTACTCTTTCTCTGACTCTTTCCATTGTGCTTGAAGACCGATGAACTCACCTGCTGCATTTTAGAGTACTTATACACCTGATTGGTGTGTCTACAATTAAGCAAACGAGTGTTTGCACACCTGATGACAGTGTTGAACCAATTGGTTGGAAGGTGTGGTAATTTGACAGTCAGTGCTTTGGTATTGCAAGGATGTGACTTCATGATAGATTTTTGTGTGTAATGTATGTTAAGTGTGTTTAGTGTTTTGCAAATCACTGTGTGTAGAGTTTTGCAACAAGTGTGAGGTTGCCAATGTGCTTATAGTTGTGCAAATATGGGCTGATGTTTTGCTTCGAGTGTAAGGTTTTGCTAATAGTGTACTACTTCTAATTTTAGTGTGTAAGCGATCCAAAAAAACTGTAATAATGTCTGGAATGGAGTCAATGGAATGGACAAACATATGGTTTCTATGTGGTAGTTAGGTCTTTCTGACTACCCTGTTAGACAGAGAACCTCGTTTCAGGTGTGTGAGTATTTTCTTTAAAGGATCCGCCTCTGTTTGATTTTTTTTTTTTGTGCCTAAAATGACATATCCAAATGTAACTTCCTGTAGCTCAGGCCCTGAAGTAAGGATATGCACATTATTGATTCCATTTGAAAGGAAAATACGTTGATGTTTGTGGAAATGTGAAAGGAATGTAGGAGAATATAACACATTAGATCTGGTAACAGATAATACAAAGAAAAAAACAACCCATTCTTCTGTATTTGTTTTAACCATCATCTTTGAAATGCAAGAGAAAGGGCATAATATATTATTCTAGTCCAGGCGCAATTTAGACTTTGGCCACTAGATGGCAACACTGCAACACTGTACGTGCAAAGTTTTAGAGATCCAGTGAACGTTTGCACATCTATTCAATATCTATTCAAAATGGTGTATCAAGACATCCCAAATGTGCCTCATTGGTTTATTCATATATTTTCATGTTCATAAGTGTGCACTCTCCTCAAACAGTAGCATGGTATTCTTTCACAGCGTAGCCTAGTGGTTAGAGCGTTGGACTAGTAACCGGAAGGTTGCGAGTTCAAACCCCCGAGCTGACAAGGTACAAATCTGTCGTTCTACCCCTGAACAGGCAGTTAACCCACTGTTCAGGCCGTCATTGAAAATAAAGGTTAAATAAAAAATAAATAGCTACTTTAAAATGGACAGTTGTTAGGGGAGATTTGTGTGTGTGGTTAAATAAAGGTAAAATAAAAAATAAAAATAAATAGCTACTTTAAAATGGACAGTTGTTAGGGGAGATTTGTGTGTGTGGTTTGCTCCCATGATTTGGTAAATAGATGCAGTTAGATGAACAAGAATTTAAGCTTTCTGCCCATATCAGATATGTCTATGTCCTGGGATTTTTTTGTTTGTTCTTACAACCTCATGTTAGCCTACATTCGCTCAACTGTCCCGTGAACGGGACACCAGACTCCTACATGGAAAAATATATATTCCCCTTTATTTTATGTACTAAACTACTTCCATATACTGTATACTTACATACATATACTGTATACTTACATACATATACTGTATACTTACATACATATACTGTATACCTACATACATATACTGTATACTTACATACATATACTGTATACCTACATACATATACTGTATACTTACATACATATACTGTATACTTACATACATATACTGTATACCTACATACATATACTGTATACCTACATACATATACTGTATACCTACATACATATACTGTATACTTACATACAGTTGAAGTCGGAAGTTTACATACACCTTAGCCAAATACAATTCCTGACATTTAATCAGAGTAAAAATTCCCTGTCTTAGGTCAATTAGGATCACCACTTTATTTTAAGAATGTGAAATGTCAGAATAGTAGAGAGAATGATTTATTTCAGTTTTTATTTCTTTAATCACATTCCCAGTGGGTCAGAAGTTTACATATTGTCAAGACTTCCGCCGAAGTCGGTTTCTCTCCTTGTTTCGAGTGGCGTTCGGTGGTCGACGTCACCGTCTTCTAGCCATCGCCGATCCACCTTTCATTTTCCATTTGTTTTGTCTTGTTTTCCCACACACACCTGGTTTACATTCCCTCATTACTTGTCGTGTATATAAACCTCTGTCCTCCCCCATGTCTGTGTGTGAAATTGTTTATTGTCTGGTTGCTTCTGGCTGATGTACGCCAGGTTTTGTTTTGTACCCTTTCCTCTGCTTTGTGGCAGCCGGTACTTTGTACTTGGTTGTGTGTACTTTGTGCTGCCTCACATGTTCTTTGGGCATTTGTTTTTGTGACGCGTTTGCGTCCTGTTTTAATAATTGCGTGAGTAAAGTGCTTTGTCCACTCATCTCTGCTCTCCTGCGCCTGACTTCCATGCACCAGCTATGCCCACCCTTTGACACATACACTCAATTAGTATTTGATAGTATTGCCTTTGAATTGTAACTTAGGTCAAACTTTTCGGGTAGCCTTCCACAACCTTCCCACAGTAACTTGGGTGAATTTTGGCCCGTTCCTCCTGACAGAGCTGGTGTAACTGAGTCAGGTTTGTAGGCCTCCTTGCTCGTACAGGCACTTTTTCATTTCTGCCCACACATTTTCTATATGATTGAGGCCAGGGCTTTATGATGGCCACTCCAATACCTTGACTTTGTTGTCCTTAAGCCATTTTGCCACAACTTTGGAAGTATGCTTGGGGTCATGCCCATTTGCGACCAAGCTTTAACTTCCTGACTGATGTCTTGAGATGTTGCTTCAATATATCCACATAATGTTTCTTCCTACATACATATACTGTATACTTACATACATATACTGTATACTTTCATACATATACTGTATACTTACATACATATACTGTATACTTTCATACATATACTCTATTATTACATACATATACTGTATACTTATGTAAGAGTTTAGCTTCCATCCCTCTCCTCGCCCCTACCTGGGATCGAACAGGGACCCTCTGCACACATCGACAACAACCACCCTCATAGCATCGTTACCATTCGCTCCACAAAAGCCATGGCCCTTGCAGAGCAAGAACTACAAGGTCTCAGAGCGAGTGACATCACCAATTTTTTTAATTGTTACCTTTATTTAACTAGGCAAGTCAGTTAAGAACAAATTCTTATTTTCAATGACAGCCTAGGAACAGTGGGTTAACTGCCTGTTCAGGGGCAGAACGACAGACTTGTCAGCTCGGGGATTCGAACTTGCAACCTTTCGGTTACTAGTCCAACGCTCTAACCACTAGGCTACCCTGCCGCCCCGATTGAAACGCTATTAGCGCGCACCACCGCTAACTAGCTAGCGTGTGTGTGTGTGTGTGTTTGTGTGTGTGTGTGCTTGGATGTGTGTTTTGATGTGCCACTATCCATCTACAGCTCAAGATATAACCATCCATATCAACAATATAGTTCTGGTCCAAACCAACCATATCAACAATATAGTTCTGGTCCAAACCAACCATATCAACAATATAGTTCTGGTCCAAACCAACCATATCAACAATATAGTTCTGGTCCAAACCATCCATATCAACAATATAGTTCTGGTCCAAACCAACCATATCAACAATGTACTAATAATACGTTTGGTCTGGACTATGTAGTGGGATGGTAGAAAATAGATTTTCTTTTTCATACATATTGAAAGAAATTATCCGCACCTTCTTAACATGTAATAAAGGCTGTTTAATTGTTTAATTGTTGCTGAGTCAAGAATCTCTTAAAAATGCCCAGGAGACAAATACATGAATCAGTAGTAAATATGCAAGATACTTACTGTGGCTGTTTGCTTTGTAAAGAGACTTACTCTGACTGTTTGCTTTGTAAAGAGACTTACTGTGTCTGTATGCTTTGTAGAGACTTACTGTGGCTGTTTGCTTTGTAAAGAGACTTACTCTGACTGTTTGCTTTGTAAAGAGACTTACTGTGTCTGTATGCTTTGTAGAGACTTACTGTGGCTGTTTGCTTTGTAAAGAGACTTACTGTGGCTGTCTGCTTTGTAAAGAGACTTACTGTGGCTGTTTGCTTTGTAAATATACACTCGGAGTCCTGCAGCTATAACGCTCTCCGTAGAAGTATTCAGTGTAATCCTTGGCCTAATAAACACACTCCTCCTCAGTTAAAATCCCTTTAGCTGGAATAGCATGCCACGTTAGGCCTTAAACCAATAACCCCCAAGTGCTCTGCTCTGGCATCATCTGAGCTATATACAAGTCATCACTTTTCTCTCCTACCTTCTTCTTCCTCTTCTTCTGTATTAACTGCACCAGTGGTTTTCTTTTCCTAAAGTGCTTTCCAGTAGGCTGGTCCATTCCTCTTTCCCTCCGTCTGTTCTCTTCAGTGGCAGCCGTGCCTCTCAGTCCGTCCTTGATGAAGGTTATTGTGTTTCCAATCTTCTCCATTTTGTGATTCTGTCCCCACAGAGAGAGGGAACAGGTCAAACCAACTGTGGTACCACCTGATTGAGAATGATTAAAACCGGTGGGTTGTCATATCCTGCTTCTGCTGGTGAGGATGATGGCACGACAAAATTACAACACGTGAAAGAGAAGGACTAGGAGGAGGAGGAGGAGGAGGAGAGGGAACAAATAGAGGAAGAGATGAAAGAGAGAAGCGAGGGAGGGAAAATGAAGAGAATAAATACAATCCAGAACATGTTTCAACAAATTGAAGTTGAATAGAGCCAGAGTCCCCAGCGACTACCTGCCCCCATCAGTTGGTTCATTATACAGTGAGCAACCTCATTATTTCCTGGTGAAGCAGGCGTTTCCCTGGACGACCCCGGGGCCTTGATGTGTAAGCCCCCCAGGATCCCATTAGAGCGGAGCTATGTTTCAGGACCAATAGGAGACTGTACACGTTCCATTATTATATGGCCTATCAGTACACAGAGACCACACATGGTCCATTTGAACAGAACCGTAAATAAACCGCAGGTTCTAGGTCAGGCCTGGGCAATTAGAATATATATTTTTGCCATTGCGGGCCAGAATTATATTACATGATTACACATCATGTGTATGACTGTGTAGACCGATATCTACTGTAAATCACTTCCAGATATGCTACTTATTTTACCTTTTTAACAAGCACAAAAATAAACCGCATCCATGTTCCCGTTTTGGAAGGTATTGTCATTATTAAACTTGCAATGAACTACACGGAGGGAAAAGTACACTGTGTATTCAGCACCACGGACAGAACTCTTGTTAACGGGTGTGCACAAAAACACAGGAAATAGAAAAAGCTCAACATTACTTTTAAACTACTCAATCAGTGTGAGGAGTGAAGTCTCTGATGGGTGTTGACTAGAGCAGTGAAGTCAGGTATTCATTCTGACGTCGCTGTGCAGTATTGCTGAGAGGTGAGAGTCAGTAAGAGATGATCTGTGCTTTGACTTGTTAAATTTCATCACTGAAAATGTCTGTTCACATACTGTACACACGTTGACCCAAACAGTACAAACATCTTCTGAGCATGACTCCTGATCTTTGGAAAGTTTTGTTCATCGAGAGATGCATAAAACCTAGTCAGTGACATTATTTTGAATAGTTCTCCAATCACTGCATCAGACTGAAGATCGATAAGCTCAAGTTGCAGGTCAGTGGGATCGTTAACCACATTGAAGGTGAAAGGAGAGGAAACCAACATCATGTCATTTTCCAACACTTTGAAATCCTCAAAGCCGTTCAAGGCACGGAGCAGTGATGTACACTTCTGGTCATCTGATAGGGAACAGACTAGAAATGTTGGAAGATGGGTGAGAATGTTGTCTTCTACTTGGCGGGTTAGGAGGAGTAGTTTTCCCTTGAAGGCTTTGACAAGGATGTACATCTGATGTGCAAAAAGGCCCTTCCCTTGTAGTTTGGAATTCCGTTCATTCATGAGGGCCACGATGTCGACGGTGAAGGCAAAATCAGCAAACCATTATTTATCTTGCAGTTGAGGGAAATCCACATATTTTCCTTTCATTTGCTAAAACTCAGCGATCTCCGACTTCAGGTCCCACACCCTTTAAAACACCTTCCCCAAACTCAGCCATCTCACGTTTGTGTGGTAGGGGAGATCTGCCTGACCCGACTCTGTGTCGTCCAACAGTGAGACAAACTGCCTGGTTTAAAGATTTTACTCTGATGAAGTATACCACTTTAGCATGGCTCATTTTCAGAACACATTTACAGAGCACCTCCTGATGAATAACACAATGCAGGAAAAACCATTTCTGGGTTCAGCTCAGCTACTACTATCCTTTTGAAAAGTCCAATGCTTTTTCCTGTCTAGTTTGGGCATCCATCGGTGGTCACACTGGATAACTTTTCAAAACTCAGTCCCAGCTTTGCCAGACACTTATTAACCTCCTCCAATACATTTTCCCCTGTGGTTGTGCTCTTCATTGACTGCACTGAAGCAAACTCCTCTGTAATTTCAAAGTCTGTGATTATGCCTTGTAAGAATATAAACAACTGCGCCGTGTCACGTGTATCACTGTTCTCATCCAGGGCCAAGGAGAAATAGGTGAAATTCTTTACCTTGTCTTTCAACTGTGTTTCATATTCTCTGTGATGTCCTCAACACGTTGTGTCACTGTTCGTCTTGACAGGGAAACATTTTCAAAAAGCTCTTTCTTGTCGGGGCAAAGTATTTCTGCAGAGTCAATTAAACATTATTTAATGAATTCGCCCTTAGTGAATGGCTTGCTATGATTATCAATTTTGTGGGACAGTACATAGCTAGCTCTCGCAATCCCATCGTTTGCTGAATGCAGTTTTGTGAAAAGTCCCTGCTCCTTTGGCAACTGAGAAAGCAACTCTTTCGATGCACTTGCACTCTGCTCAGAAGACATATTCCTATATTTCTCTGCATGCTTTGTCTGGAAGTGTCACACTAAGCACACAGCTTTCCCTGGTACCTCAAAAAAGAAATATTTCGATGTCCAGTCTTGCTGGAACACCCTACATTCATTGTCTACCTTCCTTTTCTTTGAAATCTTTGAATAACTCATTTTTTCCCAATTTCTAGCTAGTTACTATTTGTAACTGTGACATGTGTGTCAGCCTGTCAGTCACTGTCTGTCCTTGTGCAGTTGTTATTTATACGTGCCTTTCAAAATAAATGCCCCACAAACGGTGGGAGTTAAATCATTCCACAAAAACGAGTTGGGCTTTTAATTTGAATAACAACTACGTTTTTCAAAACTTTACTATCACACATTCTTTATGTGATCTGAGCATGATTCTGCTGGCCATATTGAATCAGGTTGCGGGCCGACCTTTGCCCAGGCCTGGTCTAGGTGTTAGAAAAGCTAATGGTGGTTCAGGACCACTCCGAGACCACATACGGCCCATTGTATCTACTAGAGTAAACGGACCAGTCTCATGCTGAATCCTAGTGCTGCATGGTGTTAACACAATCGTTAAGCTCTGATTCAGGACCCCTCAGAGACATATAGTCCTATATTTCACTACCCTCAACAGACTGATCGGCCTCATCCCTGAACGCTAGTGATACGATTAAAGCACACGTTTTATTATGAGCGTCTTTAAATGCCTTCTGGACTCATAGAAAATACAGAATTAACTTGGTGCCAATAGTGTTGGGAGTCCTTGTGTGCTTGGCTACGATAGAAACTTCCCACACAGTGTTGTTCAGGCCATCGGCAGTAAGGTTATACTCCATAAATAAACAGTGCAGATGTGTTGGAGTGCAGTGTGTTGCTCTCACCACAAGAACTAGTTCTGCTGTATAGCTATACTGCAAATGGTGCGGTAGTGATTTGGTGATCGTCTATATATCAATGATCTATAATTACCATTTGCAGAGCAGACAATCTACTTACTCATATTTCATAAATATAAGTATCTCATATCCATTACACTCTCAATATGCACTTGACCAACACAGAGTCCTGTATTCTGGTCCTCACTTGACCTACACAGAGTACTGTATTCTGGTCCTCACTTGACCGACACAGAGTCCTGTATTCTGGTCCTCACTTGACCTACACAGATTACTGTATTCTGGTCCTCACTTGACCTACACAGAGTCCTGTATTCTGGTCCTCACCTGACATACACAGAGTACTGTATTCTGGTCCTCACTTGACCTACACAGAGTCCTGTATTCTGGTCCTCACTTGACCTACACAGAGTCCTGCATTCTGGTCCTAACTCCGAAACTGAAAGATAGAGTAAATATATACTCTGTAAGGCCAGAATACACACATCAGACACCAGACTTCCATTTGGCTTTTGGGACAGCAGCTGATGCACTTTGACATCAGAGTCAAAGCCACTTTAGTAAACTGGATGAATGAATAAACCAGAGCAACAGAGAAATCCTCTTGTCTTAAAGCCCTAAGACACATCAGTCAGTCAGAGCAGAGGGCTGCAGCTTCGGGCTTCTCACATTATCTCAATTCAGTCACAGACATGGACAAGCATACTAAAATGTCCACTTTAACAGGGGAGAGAGAGTCAGTTGACTTTGACGTGGTGTGAGCATTTGTTAATATGACCTAAACAGTGATATATTATCTGTTGTGTAATCAAGCACTTGGATGTGATTGAGACATTTTATTGAAGTGGAATAAACTTTGTTAAATTAATTTCTGTTACAAGAATACCTCTATCACCCCTTCAGAATCCATGTGTGTGATAACATATCTGTCCTAAGACTCTGAACTGTTTCAGCAGAATGTTCTGCAATAAGGCATATGTTCACCAAAATGGAAATTAAAGTATTATAGCCTACAGTAAGATATACTGTACAGTTAAAGTCGGAAGTGTACATACACTTAGGATGGAGTCATTAAAACTCGTTTTTGAACCACTCCACAAATTTCCTGTTAATGAACTATAGTTTTGGCAAGTAGGTTAGGACATCTACTTTGTGCATGACACAACACATTATTCCAACAATTGTTTACAGACAGATTATTTCACTTATAATTCACTATATCACAATTCCAGTGGGTCAGAAGTTTACATACACTTAGTTGACTGTGCCTTTTTAAACAGACTGGAAAATTTAAAGAAAATTATGTCATGGCTTTAGAAGCTTCTGATTGGCTAATTGACATCATTTGAGTCAACTGGAGGTGTACCTGTGGATGTATTTCATGGCCGACCTTCAAACTCAGTGCCTCTTTGCTTGACATCATGGGAAAATCAAAAGAAATCAGCCAAGACCTCAGAAAAACAATTGCAGACCTCCACAGGTCTGGTTCATCCTTGGGACCAATTTCCAAGTGCCTGAAGGTACCACGACCATGGGACGTGGTAAACACCACGGGACCGCGCAGCCGTCATACCGCTCAGGAAAGAGACGCGTTCTCTCTCCTAGAAATGAACGTACATTGGTGTGAAATGTGAAAATCAATCCCAGGACAACAGCAAAGGACTTTGTGAAGATGCTGGAGGAAACTGGTACAAAAGTATCTATATCCACAGTAAAACGAGCCCTATATCGGCATAACTGATCAGCAAGGAAGTAGCCACTGCTCCAAAACCGCCATAAAAAAGCCAGACAACAGTTTGAAACTGCACATGGGGACAAAGATCATACTTTTTGGTACAATGTCCTCTGGTCTGATGAAACAAAAATAGAACTGTTTGGCCATAATGACCATCGTTATGTTAGGAGAAAAAAGGGGGAGGCTTGCAAGCTGAAGAACACCATCCCAACCGTGAAGCACGGGGGTGGTAGCATCATGTTGTGGGGGTGCTTTGCTGCAGGAGGGCCTGGTGCACTTCACAAAATAGATGGCATCATGAGGCAAGAAAATTATGTGGATATATTGAAGCAACATCTCAAGACATCAGTCAGGAAGTTAAAGCTTGGTCGCAATTGGGTCTTCCAAATAAACAGTGACCCCAAGCATACTTCCAAAGTTGTGGCAAAATGGTTAAGGACAACGAAGTCAAGGTATTGGAGTGGCCATCACAAAGCCCTGACCTCCATCCTATAGAACATTTGTAGGCAGAACTGAAAAAGTGTGTGCGAGCAATGAAGCCTACAAACCTGACTCAGTTACAACAGCTCTGTCAGGAGGAATGGGCCAAAATTCATCCAACTTATTATGGGAAGCTTGTGAAGGGCTACCTGAAACTTTTGACCCAAGTTAAACAATTTAAAGGCAATGCTACCAACTACTAATTGAATGTATGTAAACTTCTGACCCACTCTCTACTCTTATTCTGACATTTCACATTCTTAAAATAAAGTGGCGATCCTAACTGATCTAAGACAGGGGATTTTTACTAGGATTAAATGCCAAGAATTGTGAAAACTGAGTTTACTTGTATTTGGCTAAGGTGTGTGTAAACTTCCGACTTCAACTGTATTTCGGGATGAGTTGATTTGAGACAAGACAAAGGAGAAAATGTGCGAGTACAACATTTGTTATGTGTAAATTAAGTGTTGACAGGTTAAAAACAACAAATAGGCATGTTGCTTGATTCAATTATGAACAGTAGATCATTCATAAAGCAGAGTACAGGAGTCCATCAAAGTGATTCTTCTCTGTTATCTCTCTCTCAGATGTTTCAGTACTGAGTTAATTTTCATCATCGTATTAGACTTCAAATTTACGCATTTTAAATTCTTTATCGAAATAATATTTTAATGTAAGGAAGTTTCCCACACCAATTGCCTTTTCTCAACCTTCACTCAGAGGCGCTGCCTGCAGTAGCACTTCACTGCCACTAGGAGTGCAGGATAAGAGCTGAAAAAATAGAATAGGAGCTCTGTCCCCTGTGAGAAATGCCATGTCCAATCTGCCGCACTGTCAGTGCTACCCATCTGAAGGTAACCTTTAAGTCTCTGTCTCCCTGCAGAGTCTCTGTCTCCCTGCAGAGTCTCTGTCTCCCTGCAGGCCTGGAGATGAGCAGAAATGTCATTGTGTGGCTCTATCGTCTGTCAGTCCTTCCTTCCTTTCTCTCTGTGAGGCGGGGAGAAATACCATTTGCACGTGAAGAAGGGAAAAGAGAGGGATTGCTTGGCTACAGAACAGCTCCTCAGGCACACACACATATGCTATCACTGGTGACGCGCAGAAAATGGTGACTTTGGTCCGTGCATTAAAAAGTACTGCCTCAAGGGCATGGCTTTTTCTCTCCCCTTCTCTCTCCTTCTGAAAGATCTGTCTGTTTCTCACGCAAAGCCTGTGGGCATGTTTAATGCTTTGTTAGTACACCACGTATTCATCCTCAACATCCCTTCCCTGCATCCCTGAGCAAATCACAGGACTCTCAGAGACAGACTAGCGCTGCATGGGGCCAGGTGGGATGGGGGTTTGTAGGGCTTGGGTTGGAGCTAGCTTCCCATGGACATGGAGGGAGGGCTGGTAAAGTCCAGCGCACACTAGGGAGCAGGCAGGCTGGTATTACTGGCTGTGCTGGCTTCTGACACCACTCCACAGTGAGATATATGGGAAAACTGATTCACTGCTTCTTTTCCCTGTTTCAGTGATCTCTGTTGCCAAACATTTTCATTTCAATGAGGAAACATTTAATCGTCATAAGCAATTATTTGACTATTTTCAGCGGTGCAACCCTTCTTAGGGTTTTGACACTTACGTAATATTTACCTGGTCCTAATTTAAACATTGGACTAACTACTAAGGGCCTAAACTGAATGAAAAACAGTATATAGAAATGTAACTGTGCAGTATATTGAACCACTCCAACCCAGATGTGCTTTACCTGAGACCCTCTTGCTACTAATCATCAACAAAAGTTAGAAGCTCAATATTTCATCCGAGGCAGGCAGACAGCCGGTCCCTAAATGAACGTAGTTCTGAAGTGCTGCAGAATTTGAAGAAAGATCAGGTTTAATCTGTAAAAACAAAAGATGCTAACCTGTTATTTATGTTGATTACTGTCGGCCCCAGCTGGCTCGGCTGCTTTGCTATTCATAGAGATGAGAGATTTGTGTCCCAAATGGTATTCCCTTTATAGTGCACTACTTTTAACCAGGGCACATTCGCTTTATAGTGCACTTCTTTTGACCAGGGCACATTCCCTTTATAGTGCACTACTATTGACCAGAGGGTTACGATTTAGGACACAAACAAGAGTCTTCTCTCCTTGGCTGATGCACAGACAGGCTGTTAAGGTCCTGATTTACAAACTAAATAACCCCACTGGTCAGGCTTCAGCGTGAGGGGATAGTAAACTACACTCAAGTGAATTGGGAGATTTGCACAAAAAGGTCTCACAGTCTCAGGTCAGAATTAGACATTCATCCATGTTTCAGGTCAAATTTCAAATTCTTCTAAACATAACATTTCAAAGTCGTTAGTTTCTTCTCTGTGTCGTTCAAAGGTTAAGTTTAGACATGAATTCTGAATGATTAAGGCATTAACTCTGAATGGTAAAGAGCAAGATTTGGGATAGGCTTAAAACCAAAATTGCTGAATTCAAAAATGCAACCTTTGGAACCAGAGGCAAATGCTTACACCCATCCGCCAACCCCGTCCACAACACCTGAGCAAAACCAAAGCCTACTTTAGCAGCACTCTGTGCTGCCCCTAGTGGCCAGTTCCCACGTCATCTCTCGATGTCCTCAGACATGGATGGATGTTGACTACTGACTTGTATCACGGCTGACCTGCCTGTATTGGCACATATTTGTCTGAGACACTGATCGGGGTTCAAATAGTATTCAAATTTTTGAAATACTTTATCTACGCTTGGTTGAGCTTGTCTGGTGCAAAGGAACCAAGAGTAGTCCCAAAAGCACCAACCTAGATCCTTTCCAATCTGGCAATCCAGACATGCTCAAGCAAACGCTCAAAGTATTTGAAGGATTTGAAATACTAATTTGAACCCAGGTCTCTTTGAAACAGTCTTTTCCCTCTCCGCCTGAACCTCCAGTGTCTAGCTATCTCCACACTCTACAGGCCCACACACTGACAGACAGACAAGTCTGCAAAAATTAGAGATTTGATTGACAGTGGTGCCTACTCTGAAGTGGACTAATAGAGAATCAGTGGCATTCGGGAAGAGGACAACACTGAAGCAGTATTATTACCATCAGGAAATAACCGACCAGAGCAAGCTGTGTCTTATATAGTAATAATGTTAATCCTGCAGAGAATGTGTTGTCCATATTCACTCATTATCTTTTCATAGTTCTTATTCTTCTTTTTAACTCAAAGAATAGACGTAAAATTCAGGGATGTATTTTTGATTTTGACATGGCAAGTTCCACTTGCAATTACATGGGATCTGACTGAGGTCAAGCTGAGTGTAAAGAAACCTGGCTTGTTCTGTCTGGTTCGATAAACCCCTAGTTGATTAATGAGTTTCCATTGCACCCTGACACAGCAACAATACACTCACACATTGTACCGCCGCGTTGAGCCAGATGGAATCCTACAATGAAGCCCACCACTGAATATGGAACGCTTCTGCAGAGAAAACCCTTGAACGCTTGTGCATCCCAAATGACCCACCCTATTACCAATATAATGCCCTACAGCCCTATGGTCCTGGTCACAAGTAGTGCACTATAAAGGGAATAGGGTGCCATTTGGGGCGCAGATGCTGTCTCAGAACATTAAAGGAGGCATTGATGCCAATCCCCAGAAGGACGTTTTGCATATAATGCAGTAGAGGAATCATGGCATAGACAGGATATTCAACGTGACAGTAGCCTACAACATGACCCCGTATATAGCCTGTCCTCTTCTCTCCTGGAAGGACTGTGATGAACTGTAGTACAGCACTACACATCACCAGTACGGTTCTACTTAAAATACATACTTATACAAATTTTAACAGAAATATCTTATTTACATAAGTATTCAGACCCTTTACTATGAGACTAGAAATTGAGCTAAGGTAAATCCTGTTTCCATTAACCATCCTTGAGATGTTTCTAAAAATGGATTGGAGTCCACCTGTGTTAAATTAAATTAATTGGACATGATTTGGAAAGGCTTCTATATAAGGTCCCACAGTTGACAGTGCACGTCAGAGGAAAAAACGTCCTGCTAGCTAATGTTCAATCACTGGAAAATAAATGGGACGAGCTGAAAGCACGTATACCCTACCAACTGGACATTAAATACTGTACTATCTTATGTTTCACTGAGTCGTGGCTGAATGACGACATTAAGAAAATCAAGCTGGCGGGTTATACACTGTCTCGTCAGAGGTTTTTTCTCGCCTGAGGTAGAGTATCTCACGATAAGCTGTAGACCACACTATCTACCTAGAGTTTTCATCTGTGTTTTTCGTAGCTGTCTACATACCACCACAGAACCGATGCTGGCACTAAAACCGTGCTCAATGTGCTGTATACTGCCATAAATAAACAGGAAATCACTCATCCAGAGGCAGCGCTCCTAGTGGCCGGGGACCTCATTTCTATCAGCATGTTACATGTGCAACCAGAGGAAGCATACAAAACTCCCTCACCCTCCATTTGGCAAATCGAACCATAATCCTATCCTCCTGATTCCTGTTTACAAGCCGAAATTAAAGCAGGAAGCACTATTGAATCGGTCTATAAAAAAGTGGTCAGATGAAGCAGATGCTAAACTACAGGACTGCTTTGCTAGCACAGACTGGAATATGTTCCAGGATTCCTCGGACGGCATTGAGAAGAACACCACATCAGTCACTGGCTTCATCAGTAAGTTCATCGAGGACGTCGTCCCCACATTAACTGTATGTACATACCCCAAACAGAAGTCATGGATTACAGGCAACATTCGCACCAAGCAAAAGGGTAGAGCTGCCGCTTTCAAGGAGCAGGACACTATCCCAGAAACTTATAAGAAATCCTGCTATGCCCTCAGACGAACCATCAAACAGGCAAAGTATCAATACAGGACTAAGATTGAATCGTACTACACATGTGCCGATACTCGTCGGATGTGGCAGGGCTTGCAAACTATTGCAGACTACAAAGGGAAACTCAGCCGAGAGCTGCCCAGTGACACGAGCCTACCAGACGAGCTAACTTCTATGGTCGCTTCGAGGAAAGTAACATCAAAACATGCATAGAAGCATCAGCTGTTCCTGTTGACTGTGTGATCACGCTCTCCACATCCGATGATAGTAAGACCATCAAACAGGCCGCAGAGCAAGATTGATTACCAGGACGAGTACTCCGAGCTTGCGCTGACCAACTGGCAAGTGCCTTTACTGACATTTTGAACCTCTCCCTGTCTGAGTCTGTAATACCAACATGTTTCAAGCAGAACACCATAGTCCCTGTGCCCAAGAACAACCTCTTGAGTGTAGGGGGCAGTATTTTGATGTTTGGATGAAAAACGTACCCAAATGAAACTGACTATTTCTCAGGCCCAGAATCTAGAATATGCATATAATTGTCAGATTAGGATAGAAAACACTCTAAAGTTTCCAAAACTGTCAAAATATTGTATGTGAGTAGAACAGAACTGATATTGCAGGCAAAAACCTGAGGAAAATCCAAAGAGGAAGTGCCTTCTATTTTGAAAGCTCCCTGTTCCATTGCATGCCTTCCCTCCATTTAAAGGGATATCAATCAGATTCCTTTTCCTATGGCTTCCACATGGTCTGAACAGTCTTTAGACATAGTTTCAGCCTTTATTCTGAAAAATGAGTGAGAAAGATCACATCGTGTCAGTGGATGGCTTGGTGCCAGCAGAGTTTTGCATGCGCAAGCAGCTTGGAGCAGACTGTTCTCTCTCTCTCTCCTATTGAAAAAGTCCAGTTGAAGTATTATCCATTATTTATTGTAAAAACAACCTGAGGATTGATAATAAAAAACGTTTGACATGTTTCTACAAACTTTACGGTCACTATTTGGAATTTTCGTCTGCCCCGTCGTCTCTGCTCGAGCCTGTGGATTTCTGAACATAGCGCGCCAAACAAATGGAGGTATTTGGGATATAAAAATAATCTTTATGGAACAAAAGGAAAATGTATTGTGTAACTGGGAGTCTTGTGAGTGCAAACATCCAAAGATCATCAAATGTAATGTTTTGTCTGCTGAGAGAGATGTCCTTACATAAACGCTTGGTTTGCTTTCGCCGAAAAGCTTTTTTGACATCTGACACGCCAGGTGTATTAACAACAAGCTAAGCTGTGTTTTGCTATATTGCACTTGTGATTTCATGAAAATGTAATATTTTTAGTAATTTAATTTGAATTTGGCGCTCTGCAATTCAGGGGATGTTGACGAAAATGATCCCGCTAAAGGGATGGCCGCGCCAAGAATTTTTAAGGTAACCTGCCTAAATGACTACCAACCCGTAGCACTCCCGTCTGTAGCCATGAAATGCTTTGAAAGGCTGGTCATGGCTCACATCAACACCATTATCCCAGAAACCCTAGACCCACTCCAGTTTGTATGCCGCAGCAGCAGATCCACAGATGATGCAATCTCTATTGCACTCCACACTGCCCTTTCACACCTGGACAAAAGGAACACCTCTGTGAGAATGCTATTAATTGACTACAGCTCAGCATTTAACACCATAGTCTCCTCAAAGCTCATTACTAAGGTAAGGACCCTGGGACTAAACACCTCCCTTGCAACTGAATCCTGAACTTCCTGATGGGCTGCCCCCAGGTGGTAAGGGTAGGTAACAAAACATCCGCCATGCTGATCCTCAACACGGGGGCCCCTCAGGGGTGCTTGCTCAGCCCCCTCCAGTATTCCCTGTTCACTCATGACTGCACAGCCAGGCGCAATTCCAACATCATTAAGTTTGATGATGACACAACAGTGTCGGCCTGATCACTGACAACGATGAGACAGTCTATAGGGAGGAGGTCAGAGACCTGACCGTGTGGTGCCAGGACAACTTCTCCCTCAACGTGATCAAGACAAAGGAGATGATTGTGGACTAAAGGAAAAAGAGGATTGAGCACGCCCCCATTCTGATCGACTGGCTGTAGTGGAGCAGGTTGAGAGCTTCAAGTGAGCATTTCACTGTTGTATTCGGTGCATGTGAAATTGTTTATTTATTTATTTAATTTAAAACCAAGCCATGTGATTGAAGGAATTGTCCGTAGAGCTCGGAGACAGGATTATGTTGAGGCACAGATCTGGGGAAGGGTAGCAACATTTTTCTGCAGCATTGAAGGTCCCCAAGAACACAGTGGCCTCCATCATTCTTAAATGAAAGAAGTTTGGAACCATCAAGACTCATCCTAGAGCTGGCCGCCCGACCAACCGAGCAATCGGGAAAAAGGACCTTGGTCAGAGTGACCAATAACCCGATGGTCACTCTGACAGTGCTCTAGAGTTCCTCTGTGGAGATGGGAGGACCTTCCAGAAGGACAGCCATCTCTGCAGCACTCCACCAATCATGCTTTTATGGTAGAGTGGCCAATTCCTCAATAAAAGGCACATGACAGCCCGCATGGAGTTTGCCAAAAGGCACCTAAAGACTCTCAGACATGAGAAACAAGATTCTTTGGTCTGATGTAACCAAGATTGAACTCTTTGGCCTGAATGTCAAGCGTGACTTCTAGAGAAGACCTGGCACCTTCCCTACAGTGAAAAATGGTGTTGGTAGCATCATGCTGTGGGGATGTTTTTCAGCAGCAGGGACTGAGAGACTAGTCAGGATCGAGTTAAAGATGAATGGAGCAAAGTACAGAGAGATCCTTGATGAAAACCTGCTCCAGAGCCTCAGACTGGTTTACCTTACAACGGCCGTAAACGCACAGCCAGACAATGCAGGAATGGCTTCGGCACAAGTCTTTGAATGTCCTTGAGTGGCCCAGCCAGAGCCCAGACTTGAACCCAATCGAACATCTCTGAAGAGACCAGAGAATAGCTCAACAGCAATGCTCCCCATTCAACCTGACAGAGCTTGAGAGGATCTTCAGAGAAGAGTGGGAGAAACTCCCCAAATACAGACGTGCCAAACTTGTAGCGTCATATCCAGGAAGACTTGAGGCCCCTTGACTTTTTCGACATTATGTTAGGTTACAGACTTATTCGAAAATTGATGAAATATTATTTTTCCCACATCATTTTTTGCCTAAATTAAAAAAAAAACGATTTTTGCTTTGTCATTACGGAGTATTGTGTGTAGATTGATAAGGGGAAAAAAAGATTTAATCAATTTTAGAAAAAGGCTGTAACCTAACAAAATGCCGAAGAAGTCAAGGGGTCTGAATACTTTCCGAAGGCACTGTATAATATCATATGAACCTCTAGAAGCGTATTCTCTCCAAGAACATATTTCCCATTAATCAATAATACTACCTGGAATCTTTATAGTACGACCATCATAAAGGCCATCACGCACTGCAGTAGTTATGACCATAAATTACATAAAGGAAATGACTTGTTACATATTGTGCCCTCAGGGTGCTATAAATGGAACTCAGGTCCTATGATATTTGTCCCTGGTGGAACATTAGCTTGGGAAGTGTTTCTCCATTAAATCTCCTCTGTTATGTCATTTCTCCAGCCCTAAAGGCAAACTGCAAGACTTAGTCCATATCTCCACACATTTACTGCTTTGTGGGAATTAGCTCAGTGAAACGCAGTGAGAATGAAGCCTTCAGAATCAGAGTCTGTTTGGTTGCTGTTACTCAGAAAGGTTGTTGATTATGAACACATGAGAAAGTTGCTCTTATTTGGTATTTCTGCATTGTAAAGACAATGTGCTTCATGTGTTCTGTTATTACATTGGAAGTCCAAGAGTCTTCTGTTCCATTTTCTGTTCATGCACCTTGTTTGGAGGGCGAGATATCGAAGGTGTTATTTATTTTTTATACAAAATGGATAATATTATTCATACTCATAAATCCTCATCACCAGTCATGATTGATTGATAGATTTTTTTGGGGGAAAAAGATGCACTGAGTACAACCAAGGGGATAACACATTAAATCGAAAACGTAATTGTTTCCAATGAGGCCCCTGATGGATAAACAATACAGACACAAGACAACAACAGTAATCCCCACAGTACAAAACAGCATCGTACAACATCCCCTCAGTACAAAACAGCACCGTACAACATCCCCACAGTACAAAACAGCATCATGCAGCATCCCTACAGTACAAAACAGCATCGTGCAGCATCCCTACAGTACAAAACAGCATCATACAGCATCCCTACAGTACAAAACAGCATCGTGCAGCATCCCTACAGTACAAAACAGCATCGTGCAGCATCCCTACAGTACAAAACAGCATCGTACAACATCCCCTCAGTACAAAACAACATCATACAGCATCCCTACAGTACAAAACAGCATCGTGCAGCATCCCTACAGTACAAAACAGCATCATACAGCATCCCTACAGTACAAAACAGCATCGTGCAGCATCCCTACAGTACAAAACAGCATCATACAACATCCCCTCAGTACAAAACAACATCATACAGCATCCCTACAGTACAAAACAGCATCGTGCAGCATCCCTACAGTACAAAACAGCATCGTACAACATCCCCTCAGTACAAAACAACATCATACAGCATCCCTACAGTACAAAACAGCATCGTGCAGCATCCCTACAGTACAAAACAGCATCATACAGCATCCCTACAGTACAAAACAGCATCGTACAACATCCCCTCAGTACAAAACAACATCATACAGCATCCCTACAGTACAAAACAGCATCGTGCAGCATCCCTACAGCACAAAACAGCATCATTTAGCATCCTACAGTACAAAACCGCATCATACGGCATCCTTACTGTACAAAACAGCATCACACAGCATCCCTACAATACAAAACAGCATCGTACAGCATCCCTACTGTACAAAACAGCATCGTACAGCATCCCTACAATACAAAACAGCATCGTACAGCATCCCTACTGTACAAAACAGCATCCCTATTGTACAAAACAGCATCATACAGCATTAAATAAATAACTAAACAAGAAAAGATGCAGTTAACCTATTCTAATATCATAATTTGTCCTCCAGGACGCAAAAAAAACGTAATACATCAATTAGTCTATATCATTATCAATAAAACTATAAAGGCTAGATGGTCTCTGAGCCAGACCTCATTTTTTGATGTATCAGAGGAATAAATGCCTGTCAGTGACACAGTGTGTTACGGCTTTCTTCCGTTGAAGGAGAGTCGGACCAAAATGCAGCGTGGTTGATAATATACACCTTTAATGAAGATGAAACTAACAATACAAAACAACACACGGAACGTGAAAACCTATACAGCCTATCTGGTGAATATAAAACACTGAGACAGGAACAATCACCCACCAAACATTCAAAGAATATGGCTGCCTAAATATGGTTCCCAATCAGAGACAACGAGATTCACCTGCCTCTGATTGAGAACCGCCTCAGGCAACCATAGACTTTGCTAGAACACCCCACTAAGCCACAATCCCAAAACCTACGAAAAACCCCCATACATAAACACAACACAAAATAAACCCATGTCACACCCTGGCCAAATAAATATAGAAAACACAAGATACTAAGACCAGGGCGTGACACAGTGCTACTCACCTCCCTCTCTGACCTGTCCTTTAACACATGTGGGACTTGGCCTATATGGAAACGGCTAAATTGAAATGTTTCTTACAGAAGAAATATGAAAAGCATATTATATATCATAATAACAATATATGCCATTTAGCAGACGCTCTTATCCAAAGCGGCTTACAGTCATGCGTGCATACATTTTACATATGCTTAACCATATTTTGCATATTCATAACCATCGATTGACTATCGATTGAAAGGAAACAGTTTGAAGATTATGGGAAAATTATTAGACCAAAAGTGAGGACACAACAGTTCACTTGACAACAGACCATTTGTATGTTTAGAGAAGGAATGTTCTGTGCGATCCAACCTTGTTTTGTCAGACTGTACCATAACATGACTCAATTTATGACAAGAGTCATGCTCATTACAGGCCCAATTTATGACATGAGGTTTGCTCATTACAGGCCACACTTCTTTTTTATTTCATATTATTCATTTTAATTTTATTTCGCCTTTATTTAACCAGGTAGGCCAGTTGAGAACAAGTTCTCATTTACAACTGCGACCTGGTCAAGATAAAACAAAGCAGTGCGACAAAAACAACACAGGGTTACACATGGGATAAACAAACGTACAGTCAATAACACAATATACAAATCTATATACAGTGTGTGCAAATTTAGTAAGATTAGGGCGGTAAGGCAATAAATAGGTCATAGAGGCGAAATAATGACAATTAAGCATTAACACTGGAGTGATAGATGTGCAGATGATGGTGTGCAAGTAGAGATACTGGGGTGCAAAAGAGCAAAAAAAATACAACAATAGGAGGATGAGGTAGTTGGGTGTGCTATTTACAGATGGGCTGTGTACAGGTAGAGTGATCGGTAAGCTGCTCTGACAGCTGATGCTTAAAGTAAGAGAGGGAGATATAAGTCTCCAGTTTAGTGATTTTTGCAGTTCCAGTCATTGGCAGCAGAGAACTGGAAGGGAAGGTGGCCAAAGGAGGTGTTGGCTTTGGGGGTGACCAGTAAAATACAGTATACCTGCTGGAGCGCGTGCTATGAGTGGGTGTTGCCATCGTGACCAGTGAGCTGAGATAAGGTGGGGCTTTACCTAGCAAAGACTTATGGATGACCTGGAGCCAGTGGGTTTGGCAACGAATATGTAGCGAGGGCCAGCCAACGAGAGCATACAGGCTGCAGTGGTGGGTAGCATATGGGGCTTTTGTGACAAAGCGACTACATTACATTTTTTACATAAAATTTGCTGAGTAGAGTGTTGGAGGCTATTTTGTAAATTACATCGCCAAAGTCAAGGATCGGTAGGATAGTCAGTTTTACGAGGGTATGTTTGGAAGCATGAGTGAAGGAGACTTCGTTGCGAAATAGGAAGCTGATTCTAGATTTCATTTTGGATTTGAGATGCTTGATGTCTGGAAGGAGAGTTTACAGCCTAACCAGAAACCTAGGTATTTGTAGTTGTCCACATATTCTATGTCAGAACCGTCCAGAGTAGTGATGCTAGTTGGGTGGGCGGGCGGGTGCGGGTAGCAATCGGTTGAAGAGCATGCATTTAGTTTTACTAGCATTTAAAGCAGTTGGAGGCCACGGAAGGAGTGTTGTATGGCATTGAAGCTCGTTTGGAGGTTTGTTAACACAGTGTCCAAAGACGGGCCAGATGTGTACAGAATGGTGTCGTACTGCATAGAGGTGGATCAGAGAATCTCCAGCAACAAGAGCGACATCATTGATATATACAGAGAAACTAGTCGGCCTGAGAATTGAGCCCTGTGGCACCCTCGTAGAGACTGGCAGAGGTCCCAACAACAGGCCCTCCGAATTGACACACTGAACTCTATCTGAGAAGTGGTTGGTGAATCAGGCGAAGCAGTCATTTGAGAAACCAAGGCTATTGGGTCTGCCGATAAGAATGTGATGATTGACAGAGCCGAAAGTCTTGGCCAGGTCGATGAAGACGGTTGCACAGTACTGTCTTTTATCTATGGTGGTTATGATATCATTTAGGACCTTGAGCGTGGCTGAGGTGCACCCATGACCAGATAGAAAACCAGATTGCATAGTGGGGAAGGTACGGTGGGATTCGAAATGGTCGGTGATCTGTTTGTTAACTTTGCTTTCGAAGATTTTCGAATGGCAGGGCAGGATGGACATAGGTCTACAACAGTTTAGGTCTAGAATGTCTCCCCCTTTGAAGAGGGGGATGACCGCGGCAACATTCCAATCCTTGTGGGTCTCAGACGAGGTTGAGGTTGAACAGTAATAGGGGTTGCAACAATTTCGGCTGATAATTCTAGAAAGAGAGGATCCAGATTTTGCAGCTCTTTCAGAACATCAGCTATCTGGACATGGGTGAAGAGGGGGGGGGGGGGTGGGCAAGTTGCAGCGGGAGATGCAGAGCTGTTGGCCGGGGTAGGTGTAGCCAGGTGGAAAGCATGGCCAAGCATAGAAAAATGCTTATTGAAATGATTGATTATTGTAGATTTATCGGTGGTGACAGTGTTTCCTAGCCTCAGTGCAGTGGGCAGCCGGGAGGAGGTGCTCTTATTCTTCATGGATTTACAGTGTCCCTAAACCTTTTGGAATTAGTGCTACAGGATCAACATTTCTGTTTGAAAAAGCTAGCCTTAGCTTTCCTAACTAACTGTGTACAGTTTATTGATTCCTGACGCCACAGGATGTTTTTGTGCTGGTCAAGTGAAGTGTTTTAGGGAGCGTTTGACAGTGATGAGGGGTGGTCGTTTGACCGCGGACCCATTATGGATGCAGGCAATGAGGCTGTGATCGCTGAGATCCTGGTTGAAGACAGCAGAGGTGTATTTAGAGGGAAAGTTGTTCAGGATGATATCTATGAGGGTGCCCATGGGTACAGATTTAGGGTTGTACCTGGTAGGTTCCTTGATAATTTGTGTGAGATTGAGGGCATCTAGCTTAGACTGTAGGACGTCCTGGGCTTTTAGGTCACCTAACAGAACAAACTCAGAAGACAGAAGGGGGCAATCAATTCACATATGGTGTCCAGGGCACAGCTGGGGGCTGAGGGGGGTCTATAACAAGCGGCAACAGTGAGAGACTTATTTCTGGAAAGGTGGATTTTTAAAAGTAGAAGCTCGAATTGTTTGAGCACAGACCTGGATAGTATGACAGAACTCTGCAGTAGATTGCAACTCCACCCCCTTTGGCAGTTCTATCTAGTTGGAAAATGTTTTATTTGGGGATGGAAATTTCATAATTTTTGGTGGCCTTCCTAAGCCAGGATTCAGACATGGACATGGCATCAGGGTTGGTGGAGTGTGTTAAAGCAGTGAATACAACACGCGTATGGAGGAGGCTTCTGATGTTAACATGCATGAAACCAAACAATGACATGACTTATGACACGAGTCATGCTCATTACAGGCCCAATTTATGGCATGAGTCATGCTCATTACAGGCCCATATTATCACATGAGTCATGCTCATTACAGGCCACACTTGAGTCATGCTCATTACAGGCCACACTTATGACATGAGTCATGTTCATTATAGGCCCATTTGATCGTTTTTTCATTGTCTTGAATGTGTCTGTTTTAATAGGGCTATTTCAAGGATGTCGAATCTCTTTCATAAATACAGAAAGTCAGTGTGATTGGTCTGGTTCCAGTTCCGAAAGAGGAACTAATGAAAGTACTGTGACTCCTCAGCAGGTCTGTAAAGGTGGACTTGATTTTTTTCTGTTGCAGAAAGATAAGAAGGTTTCCAACAGGGTTCTATCGCTGGGCAACACAGCGGGAGAGCACAGGGGGAGGCAAGGGGCGGGAGTCTGTCTTTGTCATTTGTCTGACCGAGGCGAGGGAGGACAGACTAAAGCGAGTGTGTCAGAGAGGCAGACCCCAGGGACAGACCAGTAAGCACTGTTCAGTCACAGCTTTGATTAGAAATAGAGAGCGGCGGAGGGGGAGAGAGGGGGTGCAGAACAACAGAGTGAAAGTGAAGAAGAGGAAGAGAGAGAAGAAAGGAGACTGACAGGAAGAGAGAGACATAATCTCAACCGTTTTCTCTCCTTGTGTTGCTCGGCGCTGTTATTGGCCCCTTCGGGTTAAGAAAAGGTTGCTGGAGATAAAGTAGAGAGAAAATGAAGCAATACTGTGGTTACATGTCTACACTAAACTCAATTCACTTAGCATTATTTCACTGATGTGATCTTCCTGTCCGCGTTGGCGCCCCCCTCGAGTTCGTGCCTTGGGGGAGAACTTTGTGGGCTATACTCTACCTTGTCTCAGGGTAGTAAGTTGGTGGTTGAAGAAATCCCTCTAGTGGTGAGTTCGTGCCTTGGGGGAGAACTTTGTGGGCTATACTCTACCTTGTCTCAGGGTAGTAAGTTGGTGGTTGAAGAAATCCCTCTAGTGGTGTGGGGGCTGTGCTTTAGCAAAGTGGGTGGGGTTATATCCTGCCTGTTTGGCCCTGCCCGGGGGAATCGTCGGACGGGGCCACAGTGTCTCCCGACCTGTCTCAGCCTCCAGTATTTATGCTGCAATAGTTTATGTGTCGGGGGGCTAGGGTCAGTCTGTTATATCGGGAGTATTTCTCCTGTCTTAGCAGGTGTCCTGTATGGGTCCCTCTCTCTCTCTTTTTCTCCCTTTCTCTTTCTCCTTCTCTCTCTCTTTCTCTCTCTCTCTTTCTCTCGGAGGACCTGAGGACCTGAGCCCTACGTGCTACCTTGTCCCGAACCTGCTGTTTTGGACTCTCTCCACCGCACCTGCTGTCTCGACCTCTGAATGATTGGCTTTGAAAAGCCAACTGACATTTACTCCTGAGGTGCTGACCTGTTGCACCCTCTACAACCACTGTGCTTATTATTATCTGACCTTGCTGGTCATCTATGATTGTTTGAACATCTTGGCCACGTACTGTAAAAATCTCCATCCAGCACAGCCAGAAGAAGACTGGCCATCCCTCAGAGCCTGGTTCCTCTCTAGGTTTCTTCCTAGGTTCCGGCCTTTCTAGGGAGTTTTTCCTAGCCACCGTGCTTCTACATCTGCTTTGCTTGCCGTTTGAGGTTTTAGGCTGAGTTTCTGTACAGCACTTTGTGACTTTGACTGATGTAAAAAGGGGTTTATAATTACATTTAATTGATTGATTGATTGATTTAATACTGCGGTTACACGCCTACACTAAACTCAATTCACTACACATTATTTATTGTCCTGTCCTGCATGCTCTTCTGTTTTCCTTGTTGATCAAGATGTACAGTTGAAGTCGGAAGTTTACATACACCTTAGCCAAATACATTTAAACCGTTTTTTTTTTATTTTTTTTTTAAACAATTCCTGACATTTAATCCTAGTAACAATTCCCTGTCTTAGGTCAGTTAGGATCACCACTTTATTAAAACAATGTGAATTGTCAGAATAATAGTAGAGTGGATTATTTATTTCAGCTTTTATTTCTTTCATCACATTCCCAGTGGGTCAGAAGTTTACATACACTCAATTAGTAGTTGGTAGCATTGCCTTTAAATTGTTTAACTTAGGTCACACATTTTGGGTATCCTCAACAAGCTTCCCACAATAAGTTGGGTGAATTTTGGCCCATTCCTCCTGACAGTGCTGCTGTAACTGAGTCAGGTCTGTAGGCCTCCTTGCTCGCACACACTTTTTCAGTTCTGCCTACAAATGTTCTATAGGATGGAGGTCAGGGCTTTGTGATGGCCACTCCAATACCTTGACTTCGTTGTCCTTAAGCCATTTTGCCACAACTTTGGAAGTATGCTTGGGGTCACTGTTTATTTGGAAGACCCAATTGCGACCAAGCTTTAACTTCCTGACTGATGTCTTGAGATGTTGCTTCAATATATCCACATAATTTTCTTGCCTCATGATGCCATCTATTTTGTGAAGCACCCCCACAACATGATGCTACCACCCCCGTGCTTCACGGTTGGGATGGTGTTCTTCAGCTTGCAAGCCTCCCCCTTTTTCCTCCTAACATAACGATGGTCATATGGCCAAACAGTTCTATTTTTGTTTCATCAGACCAGAGGACATTGCATCAAAAAGTATAATCTTTGTCCCATGTGCAGTTCAAACCGTAGTCTGGCGGTTTTGGAGCAGTGTCTTCTTCCTTGCTGAGCGGCCTTTCAGGTTATGTCGATATATGACTCGTTTTACTATAGATACTTTTGACCTGTTGCCTCTAGCATCTTCACAAGGTCCTTTGCTGTTGTTCTGGGATTGATTTGCATTTTTTGCACCAATGTACATGAGCAGTATGACGGGTGCATGGTCCCATGGTGTTTACACTTGCGTACTATTGTTTGTACAGATGAACGTGGTACCTTCAGGCATTTGGAAATGGCTCCCAAGGATGAACCAGACTTGTGGAGGTCTACAATTTTTTTTCTGAGGTCTTGGCTGATTTCTTTCTGATTCCCATGATGTCAAGCAAAGAGGCAGTGCGTTTGAAGGTAGGCCATGAAATACATCCACAGGCACACTTCCAATTTACCCGAAATATGTCAATTAGCCTATCAGAAGCTTCAATAGCAATGACATCATCTTCTGGAATTTTCCAAGCTGTTTAAAGGTATAGTCAACTTAGTGCGTTTAAACTTCTGACCCACTGGAATTGTGATTATAAGTTAAATAATCTGTCTGTAAACAATTGTTGGAAAAATTACTTGTGTCATGCACAAAGTAGATGTCCTAACCGACTGCCAAAACTATAGTTTGTTCACAAAAAAATGTGGAGTGGTTGAAAAGTGAGTTTTAATGACTCCAACCTGAATGTAAACTTCCGACTTCAACTGTATGTACATTGCCTTAGTTATTTGCAGACAGATCAAAGTAATCATTTTTAGTGAATACTTATTTTACATTCTCATTTACAACATCAACCTGGGGAATAGTTACAGAGGTGAGGAAGAGGGATGAATTTGATTGAATACTTATTTTACCAGGTTGTCTGAGAACACATTCTCATTTACAACATCAACCTGGGGAATAGTTACAGGGGCGAGGAAGAGGGGTGCATTTTATTTAATACTTATTTTACCAGGTTGTCTGAGAACACATTCTCATTTACAACATCAACCTGGGGAATAGTTACAGGGGTGAGGAAGAGGGGTGCATTTTATTTAATACTTATTTTACCAGGTTGTCTGAGAACACATTCTCATTTACAACATCAACCTGGGGAATAGTTACAGGGGTGAGGAAGAGGGATGAATGAGCCAATTGGAAGCTGGGGATGATTACGTGGCCATGATGGTATGAAGGCCAGATAGAAATGTAGCCAGGACACCAGGGTCAACACCCCTACTCCTACAGTGGCTTGCGAAATTATTCAACACACCATGGGATTTTTCATATTTTGTTGCCTTACAACCTGGAATTAAAATAGATTTTTTTCGAGGTTTGTAATCATTTGATTTACACAACATGCCTACCATTTGAAGATGAAAAAAATGTCAATACTTTGTAGAGCCAACTTTTGCAGCAATTACAGCTTGGGGTATGTCTCTATATGATTGGCACATCTAGCCACTGGGAGTTTTGCCCATTCTTCAAGGCAAAACTGCTCCAGGTCCTTCAAGTTGGATGGGTTCCGCTGGTGCACAGCAATCTTTAAGTCATACTACAGATGCTGGTCTGTCATATTATAATAGAGATATTAGATCTAGCTGGTCTGTCATAATATAATAGAGACAGTAGATCTAGCTGGTCTGTCATATTATAATAGAGACAGTAGATCTAGCTGGTCTGTCATAATATAATATAGACAGTAGATCTAGCTGGTCTGTCATGATATAATAGAGACAGTAGATCTAGCTGGTCTGTCATGATATAATAGAGACAGCAGATCTAGCTGGTCTGTCATAATTTAATAGAGACAGTAGATCTAGCTGGTCTGTAATAATATAATAGAGTCAGTAGATCAAGCTGGTCTGTCATAATATAATAGAGACATAGAGACAGTAGATCTAGCATGTCTGTCATATTATAATAGAGACAGTACATCTAGCTGGTCTGTCATAATGTAATAGAAACAGTAGATTTAGCTGGTTTGTCATAACATCATAGAGACAGTAGATCTAGCATGTCTGTCATATTATAATAGAGACAGTACATCTAGCTGGTCTGTCATAATGTAATAGAAACAGTAGATTTAGCTGGTTTGTCATAACATCATAGAGACAGTAGATCTAGCTGGTCTGTCAAAATATCATACAGACAGTAGATCTAGCTGGTCTGTCATGATATAATAGTCAGTAGATTTAGCTGGTCTGTCATAATACATTAGAGGCATTAGATCTAGCTGGTCTCTCATAATATAATAGAGACAGTAAATCTAGCTGGTCTGTCATAATATAATAGAGACAGTAGATCTAGCTGGTCTGACATGATGACTCCTTGCTGTCCCCAGTCCACCTGGCCATGCTGCTGTTCCAGTTTCAACTGACCTGAGCCCTAGGACCATGCCCCAGGACTACCTGACATGATGACTCCTTGCTGTCCCCAGTCTACCTGGCCATGCTGCTGCTCCAGTTTCAACTTCCACCTGACTGTGCTGCTGCTCTAGTTTCAACTGTTCTGCCTTATTATTATTCGACCATGCTGGTCATTTATGAACATTGAACATCTTGACCATGTTCTGTTATAATCTCCACCCGGCACAGCCAGAAGAGGACTGGCCACCCCACATAGCCTGGTTCCTCTCTAGGTTTCTTCCTAGGTATTGGCCTTTCTAGGGAGTTTTTCCTAGCCACCGTGCTTCTACACCTGCATTGCTTGCTGTTTGGGGTTTTAGGCTGGGTTTCTGTACAGCACTTTGAGATATCAGCGGATGTACGAAGGGCTATATAAATACATTTGATTTGATTTGATTTGATTTGATAATACATTAGAGGCATTAGATCTAGCTGGTCTCTAATAATATAATAGAGACAGTAAATCTAGCTGGTCTGTCATAATATAATAGAGACAGTGTCCCGCCCTGGTCTTAGTATTTTGTGTTTTCTATATTTATTTGGTCAGGCCAGGGTGTGACATGGGTTTATTTTGTGTTGTGTTTATGTATGTTTTTTTTCCGTAGGTTTTAGGATTGTGGCTTAGTGGGGTGTTCTAGCAAAGTCTATGGTTGCCTGAGGCGGTTCTCAATAAGAGGCGGTTCTCAATCAGAGGCAGGTGATTCTCGTTGTCGTCTGATTGGGAACCATATTTAGGCAGCTATATTCTTTGAGTGTTTGGTGGGTGATTGTTCCTGTCTTTGTGTTAGTTGTCACCAGATAGGCTGTGTAGGTTTTCACGTTCCGTTTGTTGTTTTTGTATTGTCGTGTTTATTCGTCATTAAACATGTATCGTATTAACGACGCTGCATTTTGGTCCGACTCTCTTTCGACAGAAGAAAACCGTAACAGACAGTAGATCTAGCTGGTCTGTCATAATATAATAGAGACAGTAGATCTAGCTGGTCTGTTATAATATCATAGAGACAGTAGATCTAGCTGGTCTGTCATAATATAATAGAGACAGTAGATCTAGCTGGTCTGTCATAATATAATAGAGACAGTAGATCTAGCTGGTCTGTCATAATATCATAGAGACAGTAGATCTAGCTGGTCTGTCATAATATAATAGAGACAGTAGATCTAGCTGGTATCTCATAATATAATAGAGACAGTAGATCTAGCTGGTCTCATAATATAATAGAAACATAGAGACAGTAGAACTAGCTGGTTTGTCATATTATAATAGAGACAGTGGATCTAGCTGGTTTGTCATAATATAATAGAGACAGTAGATCTAGCTGGTCTGTCATAATATAATAGAGACAGAGACAGTAGATCTAGCTCGTCTGTCATATTATAATAGAGACAGTAGATCTAGCTTGTCTGTCATAATATAATAGAGACAGTAGATCTAGCTGGTCTGTCATATCATAGAGACAGTAGATCTAGCCGGTCTGTCTTACTATAATAGAGGCAGTAGATCTAGCTGGTCCGTCATAATATAATAGAGACAGTAGATCCAGCTGGTCTGTCATAATATAATAGAGACAGTAGATCTAGCTGGTCTGTTATAATATCATAGAGACAGTAGCTCTAGCTGGTCTGTCATAATATAATAGAGACAGTAGATCTAGCTGGTCTGTCATATTTTAATAGAGACAGTAGATCTAGCTGGTCTGTCATAATATCATAGAGACAGTAGATCTAGCTGGTCTGTCATAATATAATAGAGACAGTAGATCTAGCTGGTATCTCATAATATAATAGAGACAGTAGATCTAGCTGGTCTCATAATATAATAGAAACGTAGAGACAGTAGAACTAGCTGGTTTGTCATATTATAATAGAGACAGTGGATCTAGCTGGTATCTCATAATATAATAGAGGCAGTAGATCTAGCTGGTATCTCATAATATAATAGAGGCAGTAGATCTAGCTGGTATCTCATAATATAATAGAGGCAGTAGATCTAGCTGGTCCGTCATAATATAATAGAGACAGTAGATCCAGCTGGTCTGTCATAATATAATAGAGACAATAGATCTAGCTGGTCTGTCATAATATAATAGAGACATTGAGACAGTAGATCTAGCTGGTCTGTCATATTATAATAGAGACAGTAGATCTAGCTGGTCTGTCATAATATAATAGAGACAGTAGATCTAGCTGGTCTGTCATAATATATTAGAGACATTATGTCACGTCTAATCAAGGTGGGTGGAATCAGGCGCAGAGAGCAGAATGCGATATAGAGTTTATTCTCCGGTGAACAAAACAAACACGGTCAACCCAAACACACACAGGGTGAAATTATCCAACACAGGATAACAGACTAACCGGAGAATAAGAAATACAATAACACCGACAGACGAAAAATGAATGACAAAATAAACAATCCCGCACAAAACAAGGGTGGGACAACCCACATTATATACAGACACTAATTAACTAAACAACACACAGGTGAAACCAATCAGACAAAACCAACAGATACACAAAAAGGGATCGGTAGTGGCTAGTAGGACGGTGACGACGACCGCCGAGCACGCCTGAATGGGCAGGAGAGCCAACCTCGGCGGAAGCCGTGACAGTACCCCCCCCCCCTGACGCGCGGCTCCCGCAGCACGCCGCCACCGTCCTCGAGGACGACCCGGAGGACGAGGTGCTGGGCGATCCGGGTGGAGGCGGTGGAATTCTATCAGGAGAGAATGGTCCAAAATGTCCCTCACCGGAACCCAGCATCTCTCCTCCGGGCCGTACCCCTCCCAGTCCACGAGGTACTGTAGGCCCCCCACCCGGCGTCTCGAATCCAGAATGCCTCGAACTGTATATGCCGGGGGCCCCTCGATGTCCAGAGGGGGCAGAGGGACCTCAGACACCCCACCTTCTTGCAGGGGACCAGCCACCACCGGCCTGAGGAGAGACACATGAAACGAGGGGTTAATACGGTAATACCTAGGAAGTTGTAACCTATAACACACCTCGTTTATTCTCCTCAGGACTTTGAACGGCCCCACACACTGCGGCCCCAGCTTCCGACAGGTCAGCGCTCCTCTCGTTCTCCCGCTAACCGTAATGAGTCCTGAACGGCTTTCCAGGTGTCCTTGGAGCGCTGTACCCATTCCTCCACCGCAGGAGCCTCGGTCTGACTCTGATGCCATGGAGCCAGGACCGGCTGGTAACCTAACACACACTCAAAAGGAGACAAGTTAGTAGAGGAGTGGCGTCAGGAGTTCTGGGCTAGTTCGGCCCATGGAACATACCTAGCCCACTCACCAGGCCAGTCCCGACAATAGGACCGCAGAAACCTGCCCACATCCTGGTTAACGCGCTCCACCTGCCCATTACTCTCGGGGTGAAAACCTGAGGTTAAGCTAACCGAGACCCCCAGTC
The DNA here is from genome assembly GCF_002021735.2 of Oncorhynchus kisutch. NCBI lineage: Eukaryota > Metazoa > Chordata > Actinopteri > Salmoniformes > Salmonidae > Oncorhynchus > Oncorhynchus kisutch. The sequence goes on along the minus strand of NC_034194.2, from coordinate 37,451,940 downwards.
TCTCCATAAACGCCCTCCACACTCTGGACGTGAATTGGGGACCCCGATCAGAGACGATGTCCTCAGGCACCCCATAGTGCCGGAAGACATGGGTAAACAAAGCCTCAGCAGTCTGCAGGGCCGTAGGAAGACCGGGCAACGGAATGAGACGACAGGACTTAGAAAACCGATCCACAACGACCAGGATCGTAGTACTTCCCTGGGACGGGGGAAGGTCGGTAAGAAAATCCACCGATAAATGTGTCCACGGCCGTTGTGGAACGGGGAGGGGTTGTAATTTCCCTCTAGGTAGGTGCCGAGGAGCCTTGCTCTGAGCACACACTGAGCAGGAGACATAAAATCTCATGTCTTTAGTCAGTGTGGGCCACCAGTATCTCCCTCTCAGACTCTGCACTGTCCTCTTGATACCAGGATGACCCGAGGAGGGAAGAGTATGAGCCCACCTAATCAGCTTGTCCCGGACCACCCTCGGCACGTACTTGGTCCCTACTGGACAGTTAGGAGGAGCCGGCTCTGACCGTGAGGCCCTCTCTATCTCAGCATCCACCTCCCATACCACCGGTGCCACAAGACATGGCGGTGGAATGATGGGAGTTGGCTCTACTGACCGTTCCTCGGTATCATAGAGGCGAGACAGTGCGTCAGCTTTGGTGTTTTGGGAGCCTGGTCGATATGTGAGGGTAAACTGGAACCTAGTAAAAAACATGTCCCATCTAGCCTGACATGGATTTAGTCTCTTAGCTGCCCGGATGTACTCGAGATTACGATGGTCAGTCCAGATGAGAAAAGGGTATTTAGCCCCCTCAAGCCAATGTCTCCACACCTTCAGAGCCTTTACTACAGCTAACAACTCCCGGTCCCCCACATCATAGTTTCGCTCCGCTGGGCTGAGCTTGCTCGGAAAGAAAGCACACGGGCGGAGTTTGGATGGCACGCCCGAGCGTTGGGACAGCACGGCTCCAACCCCAGCCTCGGACGCATCCACCTCCACTATGAACGCTAAAGAGGGGTCCGGATGCGCCAACACGGGCGCATTGGTGAACAGCTCCTTCAGACGACTGAAAGCTCTGCCCACCTCTGCTGACCAGCGCAAGCGCACCGGTCCTCCCTTCAGCAGTGAGGTGATGGGAGCAGCCACCTGACCAAAACCTCGGATAAACCTCCGGTAGTAATTGGCAAACCCTAAAAACCGCTGCACTTCTTTCACCGTGGTCGGAGTCGGCCAATTACGCACGGCTGTAACGCGATCATCCTCCATCACCACCCCGGAGGTGGAAATACGATACCCCAGGAAGGAAACGGACTGTTTGAAAAACTCACATTTCTCCGCCTTGCAATACAGGTCATGCTCCAGTAGTCGCCCAAGTACCTTACGCACCAGAGACACATGCTCCGCGCGTGTGGCAGAATAGATCAAGATGTCATCAATGTACACTACCACTCCCTGCCTGAGCTGGTCTCAGAGAATCTCATCTACGAAGGATTGGAAAACGGCTGGAGCATTCTTCAACCCGTATGGCATGACGCAGTACTCATAATGACCAGAAGTAGTACTAAATGCGCTCTTCCACTCATCTCCTCCCCGGATACGTACCAGATTATACGCGCTCCTCAGGTCCAGTTTTGTGAAGAATCGCGCCCCGTGAAATGATTCCATTGCCGTAGCGATGAGAGGTAGTGGGTAACTAAACCCCACTGTGATGGAATTTAGACCTCTATAATCAATACACGGACGCAGACCTCCATCCTTCTTCTTCACAAAAAAGAAGCTTGAGGAGACGGGTGATATGGAGGGCTGAATGTACCCCTGTCCCAGCGATTCGGAAACATATGTTTCCATCGCAACTGTCTCCTCCTGGGACAATGGATACACGTGACTCCTAGGAAGTGCAGCGTTTTCCAGAAGGTTTATCGCGCAGTCCTCTCGACGATGAGGTGGTAATTGGGTCGCCTTCCCTTTACTGAAGGCGATAGCCAAATCGGCATTTTCAGAGGGAATGCGCACGGTGGAAACTTGGTCTGGACTCTCCACCGTAGTCGCACCAATGGCAACTCCTATACACCTACCTGAACACTCCTCTGACCAACCCTTTAGAGCCCCCTGTCGCCAGAAAATCACCGGGTTGTGTTGAGCTAACCAGGGAACCCCCAACACCACTGGAAACGCAGGTGAATCTATAAGGAACAGGCTAATCTGCTCCTTATGATCACCCTGCGTTACCATGTCCAGCGGCACCGTAGCCTCCCTAATTACTCCTGACCCTAATGGTCGGCTATCTAAGGAGTGCACGGGGAAAGGTCGATCTAACGACACCAGGGGAATCCCTAGCCTTAACGCAAGCCCACGATCCATAAGATTCCCAGCTGCGCCTGAATCGACTAGCGCCTTTTGCTGTAGAGAGGGGGAAAACCCAGGGAAAGAAATCAATACAAACACCTGACCGACAGGAAGCTCTGAATGAGTTTGGTGCTTACTCACCTGGGGTGATCGAGCAGTGTTCCGCCTGTCCTCCCGACTCCTAGACGAGTTCCTCCAGCACCGGTCGGACGTGTGCCCTCGTCGACCACAACTGGTGCAGGAGGACACTCCTCCTCCGGTCCCCCTTGAAACCGTACCTCCTAATTCCATAGGGATAGGAACAGGGGGGCTGGGGATTGGAAACGACAGGACCTGATCCGAACGCCCGCGAGCAGCCAGCAGGTTGTCGAGACGGATAGCCAGATCGATAAGTCCATCCAGAGTGAATGTGGTGTCCCGACATGCCAGCTCCCTGCGGACGTCCTCACTGAGACTACATCTAAAATGATCAATCAAGGCCCTGTCGTTCCATCCTGCTCCTGCTGCCAAAGTCCTAAACTCTAGGGCAAAATCCTGTACGCTCCTCGTCTCCTGACGCAGGTGAAACAGCCGTTCACCCGCCGCCCGACCCTCGGGTGGATGGTCAAAAACAGCTCGGAATCGGCGGGTGAACTCTGGGTAATTATCCTTAGCCGAGTCCGGACCATTCCATACTGCGTTGGCCCACTCGAGGGCTCGCCCAGTCAAGCAGGAGACGAGGGCGCACACGCTCTCCTCTCCAGAGGGAGCAGGACGCACGGTAGCCAGGTATAGTTCCAGCTGAAGGAGGAAACCCTGGCACCCAGCCGCCGATCCGTCAAACTCCCGTGGGAGTGTCAGCCGAAGAGCCCCAGAGCCAGATGTGGTCGCAGAAACAGGAGGTGCTGGAGAAGGGATTGCTAGAGGTGAGGTGGGGAGGCCAGTCCTCTCCCATCGATCCATTCTCTCCATCATTTGGTCCATAGCAGAACCAATCCGGTGAAGCACGCTGGTATGATGGAGGACCCTCTCTTCCATCGATGGGAGAGGAGACGCTGCTGCTCCTGCTGATTCCATGGTGGTGCGGGATTCTGTCACGTCTAATCAAGGTGGGTGGAATCAGGCGCAGAGAGCAGAATGCGATATAGAGTTTATTCTCCGGTGAACAAAACAAACACGGTCAACCCAAACACACACAGGGTGAAATTATCCAACACAGGATAACAGACTGACCGGAGAATAAGAAATGCAATAACACCGACAGACGAAAAATGAATGACAAAATAAACAATCCCGCACAAAACAAGGGTGGGACAACCCACATTATATACAGACACTAATTAACTAAACAACACACAGGTGAAACCAATCAGACAAAACCAACAGATACACGAAAAGGGATCGGTAGTGGCTAGTAGGACGGTGACGACGACCGCCGAGCAACGCCTGAACGGGCAGGAGAGCCAACCTCGGCGGAAGTCGTGACACATTATATCTAGCTGGTCTGTCATAATATAATAGAGACAATTGTTCTAGCAGGTCTGTCATAATATAATAGAGAGAGTAGATGTAGATGGTCTGTCATAATATCATAGAGACAGAAGATCTAGCCGGTCTGTCTTAATATAATAGAGACAGTAGATCTAGCTGGTCTGTCATAATATAATAGAGACAGTAGATCTAGCTGGTCTGTCATAATATAATAGAGACAGTAGATCTAGATGGTCTGTCATAATATCATAGAGACAGAGATCTAGCCGTCTGTCTTAATACAAATAGAGACAGTACATCTCGCTGGTCTGTCATAATATAATATGAACAGTAGATCCAGATGGTCTGTCATATTATGATAGAGACAGTACATCTCGTTGGTCCTGTCATAATATAATATAAACAGTAGATCCAGCTGGTCTGTCATAATATAATAGAGACAGTAGATCTAGCTGGTCTGGTCATAATACAATGAGACGTAGATCTAGCTGGTCTGTAATAATATATTAGAGACAGCAGATCTAGCTGTCTGTCATAATATAAATAGCGACCGTAGATCTAGCTGGTCTGTCCTAATATCTTAGATCTAGCTGTCTTCATAGAGACAGTAGATCTAGCTGGTCTGTCATAATATAATAGAGACAGTAGATCTAGCTGGTCTGTCATAATATAATAGAGACAGTAGATCTAGCTGGTCTGTCATAATATAATAGAGACAGTAGATCTAGCTGGTCTGTCATAATATAATAGAGACAGTAGATCTAGCTGGTCTGTCATAATATAATAGAGACAGTAGATCTAGCTGGTCTGTCATAATATATAGAGACAGTAGATCTAGCTGGTCTGTCATAATATAATAGAGACAGTAGATCTAGCTGGTCTGTCATAATATAATAGAGACAGTAGATCTAGCTGGTCTGTCATATTATATAGAGACAGTAGATCTAGCTGGTCTGTATAATATAATAGAATAGAGACAGTAGATCTAGCTGGTCTGTCATAATATAATAGAGACAGTAGATCTAGCTGGTCTGTCATAATATAATAGAGACAGTAGATCTAGCTGGTCTGTCATAATATATAGAGACAGTAGATCTAGCTGGTCTGTCATAATATAAAGAGACAGTAGATCTAGCTGGTCTGTCATAATATAATAGAGACAGTAGATCTAGCTGGTCTGTCATAATATAATAGAGACAGTAGATCTAGCTGGTCTGTCATAATATAATAGAGACAGTAGATCTAGCTGGTCTGTCATAATATAATAGAGACAGTAGATCTAGCTGGTCTGTCATAATATAATAGACAGTAGATCTAGCTGGTCTGTCATAATATAATAGAGACATAGACAGTAGATCTAGCTGGTCTGTCATAATATAATAGAGACAGTAGATCTAGCTGGTCTGTCATAATATAATAGAGACAGTAGATCTAGCTGGTCTGTCATAATATATAGAGACAGTAGATCTAGCTGGTCTGTCATAATATAATAGAGACAGTAGATCTAGCTGGTCTGTCATAATAATAGAGACAGTAGATCTAGCTGGTCTGTCATAATATAATAGAGACAGTAGATCTAGCTGGTCTGTCATAATATAATAGAGACAGTAGATCTAGCTGGTCTGTCATAATATAATAGAGACAGTAGATCTAGCTGGTCTGTCATAATATAATAGAGACAGTAGATCTAGCTGGTCTGTCATAATATAATAGAGACAGTAGATCTAGCTGGTCTGTCATAATATAATAGAGACAGTAGATCTAGCTGGTCTGTCATATATAATAGAGACAGTAGATCTAGCTGGTCTGTCATAATATAATAGAGACAGTAGATCTAGCTGGTCTGTCATAATATAATAGAGACAGTAGATCTAGCTGGTCTGTCATAATATAATAGAGACAGTAGATCTAGCTGGTCTGTCATAATATAATAGAGACAGTAGATCTAGCTGGTCTGTCATAATATAATAGAGACAGTAGATCTAGCTGGTCTGTCATAATATAATAGAGACATAGAGACAGTAGATCTAGCTGGTCTGTCATAATATAATAGAGACAGTAGATCTAGCTGGTCTGTCATAATATAATAGAGACAGTAGATCTAGCTGGTCTGTCATAATATAATAGAGACAGTAGATCTAGCTGGTCTGTCATAATTAATAGAGACAGTAGATCTAGCTGGTCTGTCATATATAATAGAGACAGTAGATCTAGCTGGTCTGTCATAATATAATAGAGACAGTAGATCTAGCTGGTCTGTCATATAAATAATAGAGACAGTAGATCTAGCTGGTCTGTCATAATATAATAGAGACAGTAGATCTAGCTGGTCTCTCATCATAAATAATAGAGACAGTAGATCTAGCTGGTCTGTCATAATATAATAGAGACAGTAGATCTAGCTGGTCTGTCATAATATAATAGAGACAGTAGATCTAGCTGGTCTGTCATAATATAATAGAGACAGTAGATCTAGCTGGTCTGTCATAATAATAGAGACAGTAGATCTAGCTGGTCTGTCATAATATAATAGAGACAGTAGATCTAGCTGGTCTGTCAATATAATAGAGACAGTAGATCTAGCTGGTCTGTCATAATATAAGAGACAGTAGATCTAGCTGGTCTGTCATATATAATAGAAATAGAGACAGTAGATCTATAGCTGGTCTGTCATAATATAATAGAGACAGTAGATCTAGCTGGTCTGTCATAATATAATAGAGACAGTAGATCTAGCTGGTCTGTCATAATATAATAGAGACAGTAGATCTAGCTGGTCTGTCATAATATATAGAGACAGTAGATCTAGCTGGTCTGTCATAATATAATAGAGACAGTAGATCTAGCTGGTCTGTCATATTATAATAGAGAGTAGATCTAGCTGGTCTGTCATAATATAATAGAGACAGTAGATCTAGCTGGTCTGTCATAATATAATAGAGACAGTAGATCTAGCTGGTCTGTCATATATAATATAATAGAGAGTAGATCTAGCTGGTCTCATAATATAATAGAGACAGTAGATCTAGCTGGTCTGTCATAATATAATAGAGACAGTAGATCTAGCTGGTCTGTCATAATATAATAGAGACAGTAGATCTAGCTGGTCTGTCATAAATAATAGAGACAGTAGATCTAGCTGGTCTGTCATAATATAATAGAGACAGTAGATCTAGCTGGTCTGTCATAATATAATAGAGACAGTAGATCTAGCTGGTCTGTCATAATATAATAGAGACAGTAGATCTAGCTGGTCTGTCATAATATAATAGAGACAGTAGATCTAGCTGGTCTGTCTAAATTATAAGTATAATAGAGACATAGAGACAGTAGATCTAGCTGGTCTGTCATAATATAATAGAGACAGTAGATCTAGCTGGTCTGTCATAATATAATAGAGACAGTAGATCTAGCTGGTCTGTCATAATATAATAGAGACAGTAGATCTAGCTGGTCTGTCATAATATAATAGAGACAGTAGATCTAGCTGGTCTGTCATAATATAATAGAGACAGTAGATCTAGCTGGTCTGTCATATATAATAGAGACAGTAGATCTAGCTGGTCTGTCATAATATAATAGAGACAGTAGATCTAGCTGGTCTGTCATAATATAATAGAGACAGTAGATCTAGCTGGTCTGTCATATATAATAGAGACAGTAGATCTAGCTGGTCTGTCATAATATAATAGAGAGAGACAGTAGATCTAGCTGGTCTGTCATAATATAATAGAGACAGTAGATCTAGCTGGTCTGTCATAATATAATAGAGACAGTAGATCTAGCTGGTCTGTCATAATAATAGAGACAGTAGATCTAGCTGGTCTGTCATAATATAATAGAGACAGTAGATCTAGCTGGTCTGTCATAATATAATAGAGACAGTAGATCTAGCTGGTCTGTCATAATATAATAGAGACAGTAGATCTAGCTGGTCTGTCATAATATAATAGAGACAGTAGATCTAGCTGGTCTGTCATAATATAATAGAGACAGTAGATCTAGCTGGTCTGTCATAATATAATAGAGACAGTAGATCTAGCTGGTCTGTCATAATATAATAGAGACAGTAGATCTAGCTGGTCTGTCATAATATAATAGAGACAGTAGATCTAGCTGGTCTGTCATAATATAATAGAGACAGTAGATCTAGCTGGTCTGTCATAATATAATAGAGACAGTAGATCTAGCTGGTCTGTCATAATATAATAGAGACAGTAGATCTAGCTGGTCTGTCATAATATAATAGAGACAGTAGATCTAGCTGGTCTGTCATAATATAATAGAGACAGTAGATCTAGCTGGTCTGTCATAATATAATAGAGACAGTAGATCTAGCTGGTCTGTCATAATATAATAGAGACAGTAGATCTAGCTGGTCTGTCATAATATAATAGAGACAGAGACAGTAGATCTAGCTGGTCTGTCATAATTAATAGAGAGACAGTAGATCTAGCTGGTCTGTCATAATATAATAGAGACAGTAGATCTAGCTGGTCTGTCATAATATAATAGAGACAGTAGATCTAGCTGGTCTGTCATAATATAATAGAGACAGTAGATCTAGCTGGTCTGTCATAATATAATAGAGACAGTAGATCTAGCTGGTCTGTCATAATATAATAGAGACAGTAGATCTAGCTGGTCTGTCATAAATATAGAGACAGTAGATCTAGCTGGTCTGTCATAATATAATAGAGACAGTAGATCTAGCTGGTCTGTCATAATATAATAGAGACAGTAGATCTAGCTGGTCTGTCATAATATAATAGAGACAGTAGATCTAGCTGGTCTGTCATAATATAATAGAGACAGTAGATCTAGCTGGTCTGTCATATATAATAGAGACAGTAGATCTAGCTGGTCTGTCATAATATAATAGAGACAGTAGATCTAGCTGGTCTGTCATAATATAATAGAGACAGTAGATCTAGCTGGTCTGTCATAAATAATAGAGACAGTAGATCTAGCTGGTCTGTCATAATATAATAGAGACAGTAGATCTAGCTGGTCTGTCATAATATATAGAGACAGTAGATCTAGCTGGTCTGTCATAATATAATAGAGACAGTAGATCTAGCTGGTCTGTCATATATAATAGAGACAGTAGATCTAGCTGGTCTGTCATAATATAATAGAGACAGTAGATCTAGCTGGTCTGTCATAATATAATAGAGACATAGAGACAGTAGATCTAGCTGGTCTGTCATAATATAATAGAGACAGTAGATCTAGCTGGTCTGTCATAATATAATAGAGACAGTAGATCTAGCTGGTCTGTCATAATATAATAGAGACAGTAGATCTAGCTGGTCTGTCATAATATAATAGAGACAGTAGATCTAGCTGGTCTGTCATATATAATAGAGACAGTAGATCTAGCTGGTCTGTCATAATATAATAGAGACAGTAGATCTAGCTGGTCTGTCATAATATAATAGAGACAGTAGATCTAGCTGGTCTGTCATAATATAATAGAGACAGTAGATCTAGCTGGTCTGTCATAATATAATAGAGACAGTAGATCTAGCTGGTCTGTCATAATATAATAGAGACAGTAGATCTAGCTGGTCTGTCATAATATAATAGAGACAGTAGATCTAGCTGGTCTGTCATAATATAATAGAGACAGTAGATCTAGCTGGTCTGTCATAATATAATAGAGACAGTAGATCTAGCTGGTCTGTCATAATATAATAGAGACAGAGACAGTAGATCTAGCTGGTCTGTCATAATATAATAGAGACAGTAGATCTAGCTGGTCTGTCATAATATATAGAGACAGTAGATCTAGCTGGTCTGTCATAATATAATAGAGACAGTAGATCTAGCTGGTCTGTCATAAATAATAGAGACAGTAGATCTAGCTGGTCTGTCATAATATATAGAGACAGTAGATCTAGCTGGTCTGTCATAATATAATAGAGACAGTAGATCTAGCTGGTCTGTCATAATATAATAGAGACAGTAGATCTAGCTGGTCTGTCATAATATAATAGAGACAGTAGATCTAGCTGGTCTGTCATAATATAATAGAGACAGTAGATCTAGCTGGTCTGTCATAATATATAAATAGAGACAGTAGATCTAGCTGGTCTGTCATAATATAATAGAGACAGTAGATCTAGCTGGTCTGTCATATAATATAATAGAGACAGTAGATCTAGCTGGTCTGTCATAATATAATAGAGACAGTAGATCTAGCTGGTCTGTCATAATATAATAGAGACAGTAGATCTAGCTGGTCTGTCATAATATAATAGAGACAGTAGATCTAGCTGGTCTGTCATAATATAATAGAGACAGTAGATCTAGCTGGTCTGTCATAATATAATAGAGACAGTAGATCTAGCTGGTCTGTCATAATATAATAGAGACAGTAGATCTAGCTGGTCTGTCATAATATAATAGAGACAGTAGATCTAGCTGGTCTGTCATAATAATATAATAGAGACAGTAGATCTAGCTGGTCTGTCATAATATAATAGAGACAGTAGATCTAGCTGGTCTGTCATAATATAATAGAGACAGTAGATCTAGCTGGTCTGTCATAATTATAGAGACAGTAGATCTAGCTGGTCTGTCATAATATAATAGAGACAGTAGATCTAGCTGGTCTGTCATAATATATAGAGACAGTAGATCTAGCTGGTCTGTCATAATATAATAGAGACAGTAGATCTAGCTGGTCTGTCATAATATAATAGAGACAGTAGATCTAGCTGGTCTGTCATAATATAATAGAGACAGTAGATCTAGCTGGTCTGTCATAATATAATAGAGACAGTAGATCTAGCTGGTCTGTCATAATATAATAGAGACAGTAGATCTAGCTGGTCTGTCATAATATAATAGAGACAGTAGATCTAGCTGGTCTGTCATAATATAATAGAGACAGTAGATCTAGCTGGTCTGTCATAATTAATAGAGACAGTAGATCTAGCTGGTCTGTCATAATAATAGAGACAGTAGATCTAGCTGGTCTGTCATAATATAATAGAGACAGTAGATCTAGCTGGTCTGTCATAATATAATAGAGACAGTAGATCTAGCTGGTCTGTCATAATATAATAGAGACAGTAGATCTAGCTGGTCTGTCATATATAATAGAGACAGTAGATCTAGCTGGTCTGTCATAATATAATAGAGACAGTAGATCTAGCTGGTCTGTCATAATATAATAGAGACAGTAGATCTAGCTGGTCTGTCATAATATATAGAGACAGTAGATCTAGCTGGTCTGTCATATAAATAGAGACAGTAGATCTAGCTGGTCTGTCATATATAATAGAGACAGTAGATCTAGCTGGTCTGTCATAAATAATAGAGACAGTAGATCTAGCTGGTGTGTCATAATATAATAGAGACAGTAGATCTAGCTGGTCTGTCATAATATAATAGAGACAGTAGATCTAGCTGGTCTGTCATAATATAATAGAGACAGTAGATCTAGCTGGTCTGTCATAATATAATAGAGACAGTAGATCTAGCTGGTCTGTCATAATATAATAGAGACAGTAGATCTAGCTGGTCTGTCATAATAGATAATAGAGACAGTAGATCTAGCTGGTCTGTCATAATATAATAGAGACAGTAGATCTAGCTGGTCTGTCATAATATAATAGAGACAGTAGATCTAGCTGGTCTGTCATAATATAATAGAGACAGTAGATCTAGCTGGTCTGTCATAATATAATAGAGACAGTAGATCTAGCTGGTCTGTCATAATATAATAGAGACAGTAGATCTAGCTGGTCTGTCATAAATAATAGAGACAGTAGATCTAGCTGGTCTGTCATAATATAATAGAGACAGTAGATCTAGCTGGTCTGTCATAATAATAGAGACAGTAGATCTAGCTGGTCTGTCATAAATAATAGAGACAGTAGATCTAGCTGGTCTGTCATAATATAATAGAGACAGTAGATCTAGCTGGTCTGTCATAATATAATAGAGACAGTAGATCTAGCTGGTCTGTCATAATATAATAGAGACAGTAGATCTAGCTGGTCTGTCATAATATAATAGAGACAGTAGATCTAGCTGGTCTGTCATAAATATAAGAGACAGTAGATCTAGCTGGTCTGTCATAATATAATAGAGATAGAGACAGTAGATCTAGCTGGTCTGTCATAAATAATAGAGACAGTAGATCTAGCTGGTCTGTCATAATATAATAGAGACAGTAGATCTAGCTGGTCTGTCATAATATAGAGACAGTAGATCTAGCTGGTCTGTCATAAATAGAGACAGTAGATCTAGCTGGTCTGTCATATATAATAGAGACAGTAGATCTAGCTGGTCTGTCATAATATAATAGAGACAGTAGATCTAGCTGGTCTGTCATAATATAATAGAGACAGTAGATCTAGCTGGTCTGTCATAATATAATAGAGACAGTAGATCTAGCTGGTCTGTCATAAATAATAGAGACAGTAGATCTAGCTGGTCTGTCATAATATAATAGAGACAGTAGATCTAGCTGGTCTGTCATAATATAAAGAGACAGTAGATCTAGCTGGTCTGTCATAAATAATAGAGACAGTAGATCTAGCTGGTCTGTCATAATATAATAGAGACAGTAGATCTAGCTGGTCTGTCATAATATAATAGAGACAGTAGATCTAGCTGGTCTGTCATAATATAATAGAGACAGTAGATCTAGCTGGTCTGTCATAATATAATAGAGACAGTAGATCTAGCTGGTCTGTCATAATATAATAGAGACATAGAGACAGTAGATCTAGCTGGTCTGTCATAATATAATAGAGACAGTAGATCTAGCTGGTCTGTCATAATATAATAGAGACAGTAGATCTAGCTGGTCTGTCATAATATAATAGAGACAGTAGATCTAGCTGGTCTGTCATAATATAATAGAGACAGTAGATCTAGCTGGTCTGTCATAATATAATAGAGACAGTAGATCTAGCTGGTCTGTCATATATAATAGAGACAGTAGATCTAGCTGGTCTGTCATAATATAATAGAGACAGTAGATCTAGCTGGTCTGTCATAATATAATAGAGACAGTAGATCTAGCTGGTCTGTCATAATATAATAGAGACAGTAGATAGTGGTCTGTCATAAATATAATAGAGACAGTAGATCTAGCTGGTCTGTGTCATAATATAATAGACAGTAGATCTAGCTGGTCTGTCATAATAATAAGAGACAGTAGATCTAGCTGGTCTGTCATAATATAATAGAGACAGTAGATCTAGCTGGTCTGTCATTATATAATAGAGACAGTAGATCTAGCTGGTCTGTCATAATATAATAGAGACAGTAGATCTAGCTGGTCTGTCATAATATAATAGAGACAGTAGATCTAGCTGGTCTGTCATAATATAATAGAGACAGTAGATCTAGCTGGTCTGTCATAATATAATAGAGACAGTAGATCTAGCTGGTCTGTCATAATATAATAGAGACAGTAGATCTAGCTGGTCTGTCATAATATAATAGAGACAGTAGATCTAGCTGGTCTGTCATAATATAATAGAGACAGTAGATCTAGCTGGTCTGTCATAATAATAGAGACAGTAGATCTAGCTGGTCTGTCATAATATAATAGAGACAGTAGATCTAGCTGGTCTGTCATAATATAATAGAGACAGTAGATCTAGCTGGTCTGTCATAATATAATAGAGACAGTAGATCTAGCTGGTCTGTCATAATATAATAGAGACAGTAGATCTCTGGTCTCTGTCATATAATAGAGACAGTAGATCTAGCTGGTCTGTCATAATATAATAGAGACATAGAGACAGTAGATCTAGCTGGTCTGTCATAATATAATAGAGACAGTAGATCTAGCTGGTCTGTCATAATATAATAGAGACAGTAGATCTAGCTGGTCTGTCATAATATAATAGAGACAGTAGATCTAGCTGGTCTGTCATATATAATAGAGACAGTAGATCTAGCTGGTCTGTCATATTATAATAGAGACAGTAGATCTAGCTGGTCTGTCATAATATAATAGAGACAGAGATCTAGCTGGTCTGTCATAATATAATAGAGACAGTAGATCTAGCTGGTCTGTCATAATATAATAGAGACAGTAGATCTAGCTGGTCTGTCATAATATAATAGAGACAGTAGATCTAGGTCTGTCATAATATAATAGAGACAGTAGATCTAGCTGGTCTGTCATAATTAATAGAGACAGTAGATCTAGCTGGTCTGTCATAATATAATAGAGACAGTAGATCTAGCTGGTCTGTCATAATATAATAGAGACAGTAGATCTAGCTGGTCTGTCATAATATAATAGAGACAGTAGATCTAGCTGGTCTGTCATATATAATAGAGACAGTAGATCTAGCTGGTCTGTCATAATATAATAGAGACAGTAGATCTAGCTGGTCTGTCATAATATAATAGAGACATAGAGACAGTAGATCTAGCTGGTCTGTCATAATATAATAGAGACAGTAGATCTAGCTGGTCTGTCATAATATATAATAGAGACAGTAGATCTAGCTGGTCTGTCATAATATAATAGAGACAGTAGATCTAGCTGGTCTGTCATAATATAATAGAGACAGTAGATCTAGCTGGTCTGTCATATATAATAGAGACAGTAGATCTAGCTGGTCTGTCATAATATAATAGAGACAGTAGATCTAGCTGGTCTGTCATAATATAATAGAGACAGTAGATCTAGCTGGTCTGTCATAATATAATAGAGACAGTAGATCTAGCTGGTCTGTCATAATATAATAGAGACAGTAGATCTAGCTGGTCTGTCATAATATAATAGAGACATAGAGACAGTAGATCTAGCTGGTCTGTCATAATATAATAGAGACAGTAGATCTAGCTGGTCTGTCATAATATAATAGAGACAGTAGATCTAGCTGGTCTGTCATAATATAATAGAGACAGTAGATCTAGCTGGTCTGTCATAATATAATAGAGACAGTAGATCTAGCTGGTCTGTCATATATAATAGAGACAGTAGATCTAGCTGGTCTGTCATATATAATAGAGACAGTAGATCTAGCTGGTCTGTCATAATATAATAGAGACAGTAGATCTAGCTGGTCTGTCATAAATAATAGAGACAGTAGATCTAGCTGGTCTGTCATAATATAATAGAGACAGTAGATCTAGCTGGTCTGTCATAATATAATAGAGACAGTAGATCTAGCTGGTCTGTCATAATATAATAGAGACAGTAGATCTAGCTGGTCTGTCATAATATAATAGAGACAGTAGATCTAGCTGGTCTGTCATAATATAATAGAGACAGTAGATCTAGCTGGTCTGTCATAATATAATAGAGACAGTAGATCTAGCTGGTCTGTCATAATATAATAGAGACAGTAGATCTAGCTGGTCTGTCATAATATAATAGAGACAGTAGATCTAGCTGGTCTGTCATAATATAATAGAGACAGTAGATCTAGCTGGTCTGTCATAATATAATAGAGACAGTAGATCTAGCTGGTCTGTCATAATATAATAGAGACATAGAGTAGATCTAGCTGGTCTGTCATAATATAATAGAGACAGTAGATCTAGCTGGTCTGTCATAATATAATAGAGACAGTAGATCTAGCTGGTCTGTCATATTATATAGAGACAGTAGATCTAGCTGGTCTGTCTGTCAAATATAATAGAGACAGTAGATCTAGCTGGTCTGTCATATATAATAGAGACAGTAGATCTAGCTGGTCTGTCATAATATAATAGAGACAGTAGATCTAGCTGGTCTGTCATAATATAATAGAGACAGTAGATCTAGCTGGTCTGTCATAATATAATAGAGACAGTAGATCTAGCTGGTCTGTCATAATATAATAGAGACAGTAGATCTAGCTGGTCTGTCATAATATAATAGAGACAGTAGATCTAGCTGGTCTGTCATAATAATAGAGACAGTAGATCTAGCTGGTCTGTCATAATATAATAGAGACAGTAGATCTAGCTGGTCTGTCATAATATAATAGAGACAGTAGATCTAGCTGGTCTGTCATAATATAATAGAGACAGTAGATCTAGCTGGTCTGTCATAATATATAGAGACAGTAGATCTAGCTGGTCTGTCATATATAATAGAGACAGTAGATCTAGCTGGTCTGTCATAATATAATAGAGACAGTAGATCTAGCTGGTCTGTCATAATATAATAGAGACAGTAGATCTAGCTGGTCTGTCATAATATAATAGAGACAGTAGATCTAGCTGGTCTGTCATATATAATAGAGACAGTAGATCTAGCTGGTCTGTCATAATAATAGAGAATAGAGACAGTAGATCTAGCTGGTCTGTCATAATATAATAGAGACAGTAGATCTAGCTGGTCTGTCATAATATAAGAGACAGTAGATCTAGCTGGTCTGTCATAATATAATAGAGACAGTAGATCTAGCTGGTCTGTCATAATATAATAGAGACAGTAGATCTAGCTGGTCTGTCATAATATAATAGAGACAGTAGATCTAGCTGGTCTGTCATAATATAATAGAGACAGTAGATCTAGCTGGTCTGTCATAATATAATAGAGACAGTAGATCTAGCTGGTCTGTCATAATATAATAGAGACAGTAGATCTAGCTGGTCTGTCATAATATAATAGAGACAGTAGATCTAGCTGGTCTGTCATATATAATAGAGACAGTAGATCTAGCTGGTCTGTCATAATATAATAGAGACAGTAGATCTAGCTGGTCTGTCATAATATAATAGAGACAGTAGATCTAGCTGGTCTGTCATATATAATAGAGACAGTAGATCTAGCTGGTCTGTCATAATATATAAATAGAGACAGTAGATCTAGCTGGTCTGTCATATATAATAGAGACAGTAGATCTAGCTGGTCTGTCAATATAATAGAGACAGTAGTAGATTACTGTCTGTCATAATATATAGAGACAGTAGATCTAGCTGGTCTGTCATAATATAATAGAGACAGTAGATCTAGCTGGTCTGTCATATATAATAGAGACAGTAGATCTAGCTGGTCTGTCATAATATAATAGAGACAGTAGATCTAGCTGGTCTGTCATAATATAATAGAGACAGTAGATCTAGCTGGTCTGTCATAATATAATAGAGACAGTAGATCTAGCTGGTCTGTCATAATATAATAGAGCGAGTAGATCTAGCTGGTCTGTCATAATATAATAGAGACGTAGACTGGAGCTCATATATATAGGCGAGAGAGACGGTCATAATATAATAGAGACAGAGATCTAGCTGGTATGTACCGTAGATCAAATGGTCCATCAAATATATAGAGTAGATCTAGCTGGTCTGTCATAATATAATAGAGACAGTAGATCTAGCTGGTCTGTCAAATATAATAGAGACAGTAGATCTAGCTGGTCTGTCATAATATAATAGAGACAGTAGATCTAGCTGGTCTGTCATAATATAATAGAGACAGTAGATCTAGCTGGTCTGTCATAATATAATAGAGACAGTAGATCTAGCTGGTCTGTCATATATAATAGAGACAGTAGATCTAGCTGGTCTGTCATAATATAATAGAGACAGTAGATCTAGCTGGTCTGTCATAATATAATAGAGACAGTAGATCTAGCTGGTCTGTCATAATATAATAGAGACAGTAGATCTAGCTGGTCTGTCATATATAATAGAGACAGTAGATCTAGCTGGTCTGTCATAATATAATAGAGACAGTAGATCTAGCTGGTCTGTCATAATATAATAGAGACAGTAGATCTAGCTGGTCTGTCATAATATATAGAGACAGTAGATCTAGCTGGTCTGTCATATATAATAGAGACAGTAGATCTAGCTGGTCTGTCATAATATAATAGAGACAGTAGATCTAGCTGGTCTGTCATAATAAATAGAGACAGTAGATCTAGCTGGTCTGTCATAATAAATAATAGAGACAGTAGATCTAGCTGGTCTGTCATAATATAATAGAGACAGTAGATCTAGCTGGTCTGTCATAATATAATAGAGACAGTAGATCTAGCTGGTCTGTCATAATATAATAGAGACAGTAGATCTAGCTGGTCTGTCATATTATAATAGAGACAGTAGATCTAGCTGGTCTGTCATAATATAATAGAGACAGTAGATCTAGCTGGTCTGTCATAATATTAGAGATAGTAGATCTAAACAAAAAAAAGATCTAGGCTGGTCTGTCTCATAATATAATAGAGACAGTAGATCTAGCTGGTCTGTCATAATATAATAGAGACAGTAGATCTAGCTGGTGGTCATCATAATAATAGAGACAGTAGATCTAGCTGGTCTGTCATAATATAATAGAGACAGTAGATCTAGCTGGTCTGTCATAATATAATAGAGACAGTAGATCTAGCTGGTCTGTCATAATATAATAGAGACAGTAGATCTAGCTGGTCTGTCATAATATAATAGAGACAGTAGATCTAGCTGGTCTGTCATAATATAATAGAGACAGTAGATCTAGCTGGTCTGTCATAATATAATAGAGACAGTAGATCTAGCTGGTCTGTCATAATATAATAGAGACAGTAGATCTAGCTGGTCTGTCAAATATAATAGAGACAGTAATCTATGGTATGTGATGTCTGTAATATATAGAGACAGTAGATCTAGCTGGTCTGTCATAATAAATAGAGACAGTAGATCTAGCTGGTCTGTCATAATATAATAGAGACAGTAGATCTAGCTGGTCTGTCATAATATAATAGAGACAGTAGATCTAGCTGGTCTGTCATAATAATAAAAGAGACAGTAGATCTAGCTGGTCTGTCATAATATAATAGAGACAGTAGATCTAGCTGGTCTGTCATAATATAATAGAGACAGTAGATCTAGCTGGTCTGTCATAATATAATAGAGACAGTAGATCTAGCTGGTCTGTCATAATAAATAGAGACAGTAGATCTAGCTGGTCTGTCATAATATAATAGAGACAGTAGATCTAGCTGGTCTGTCATAATATAATAGAGACAGTAGATCTAGCTGGTCTGTCAAAATATATATAGAGACAGTAGATCTAGCTGGTCTGTCATAATATAAAGAGACAGTAGATCTAGCTGGTCTGTCATAATATAATAGAGACAGTAGATCTAGCTGGTCTGTCATAATATAATAGAGACAGTAGATCTAGCTGGTCTGTCATAATATAATAGAGACGTAGATCTAGCTGGTCTGTCATAATATAATAGAGACAGTAGATCTAGCTGGTCTGTCATAATATAATAGAGACAGTAGATCTAGCTGGTCTGTCATAATATAATAGAGACAGTAGATCTAGCTGGTCTGTCATAATATAATAGAGACAGTAGATCTAGCTGGTCTGTCATAATATAATAGAGACAGTAGATCTAGCTGGTCTGTCATAATATAATAGAGACAGTAGATCTAGCTGGTCTGTCATAATATAATAGAGACAGTAGATCTAGCTGGTCTGTCATAATATAATAGAGACAGTAGATCTAGCTGGTCTGTCATAATATAATAGAGACAGTAGATCTAGCTGGTCTGTCATATATAATAGAGACAGTAGATCTAGCTGGTCTGTCATATTATAATAGAGACAGTAGATCTAGCTGGTCTGTCATAATATAATAGAGACAGTAGATCTAGCTGGTCTGTCATAATATAATAGAGACAGTAGATCTAGCTGGTCTTGTTCATAATATAATAGAGGACAGTACGATCTAGCTGTCTGTCTACTTATAATAGATACAGTTAGATCTCGCTGATTCTGCATAATACCATAGAGACAGTAGATCTTACGCTGGTCTGTCATTACTATACCTAGAGAGACAGTAGTAGCTTAGCTTGGTCCTGTCATACTTATACTAGACAGTAGATCTAGCTGGTTCTGTCATATTATAAATAGGACACAGTTAGATCTAAGACTGGATCTGTCATAATTATAATAGAGACCAGATAGATATCGAGCTGGCTCTGTCATAATTATAATAGAGACAGTAGATCTAGCTGGGTCTTTCATATTACTTAATAGAGGACAGTAGATCTAGCTGGTCTGTCATATTATATTAATAGGAGACAGTAGATCTAGCTGGTCTGTCTATATATAATAGAGACAGTTAGATTATGATGGTCTGTCATATAGTAAATCAGAGACAGTAGAATCTAGATGGTCCTGTTCATAATATAATAAGAGACAGTAGGTTCTAGCTGGTCTGTCATACTATAATAGAGTACAGTGATCTAGCTGGTCTGTCATAATATAAAGATACAGTTAGATCTAGCTGGTCTGTCATAATATAATAGATGACAGTTAGATCTAGCGGTCTGTCATAATTTAATAGAAGACAGTAGATCTAGCTGGTCTGTCATAATTATAGAGACAGTAGATCTAGCTGGTCTGTCATAATATAATAGAGACAGTAGATCTAGCTGGTCTGTCATAATTTAATAGAGACAGTAGATCTAGCTGGTCTGTCATAATATAATAGAGACAGTAGATCTAGCTGGTCTGTCATATATAATAGAGACAGTAGATCTATCTGGTCTGTCATAATATAACAGAGACAGTAGATCTAGCTGGTCTGTCATAATATAATAGAGACAGTAGATCTAGCTGGTTTGTCATATTATAATAGAGACAGTAGATCTAGCTGGTCTGTCATATTATAATAGAGACAGTAGATCTAGCTGGTCTGTTATAATATAATGGAGACAGTAGATTTAGCTGGTCTGTCATAATATAATAGAGACAGTAGATCTAGCTGGTCTGTCATATTATAATAGAGACAGTAGATCTAGCTGGTCTGTTATAATATAATGGAGACAGTAGATTTAGCTGGTCTGTCATAATATAATAGAGACAGTAAAGCTAGCTGGTCTGTCATAATATAATAGAGACATAGAGCCAGTAGATCTAGCTGGTCTGTCATATTATAATAGAGACAGTAGATCTAACTGGTATCTCATAATATAGAGACATTAGATCTAGCTGGTCTGTCAAAATATAATAGATACAGTAGATTTAGCTGGTCTGTCATAATCTAATAGAGACAGTAAAGCTAGCTGGTCTGTCATAATATAATAGAGACATAGAGCCAGTAGATCTAGCTGGTCTGTCATATTATAATAGAGACAGTAGATCTAGCTGGTCTGTCATAATATAATAGAGACAGTAGTTCTAGCTGGTCTGTCATAATATAATAGAGACAGTAGTTCTAGCTGGTCTGTCATAATATAATAGAGACAGTAGATCTAGCTGGTCTTTCATAATATAATAGAGACATAGAGCCAGTAGATCTAGCTGGTCTGTCATATTATAATAGAGACAGTAGATCTAGGTGGTCTGTCA
Source organism: Oncorhynchus kisutch (assembly GCF_002021735.2). Lineage (NCBI taxonomy): Eukaryota > Metazoa > Chordata > Actinopteri > Salmoniformes > Salmonidae > Oncorhynchus > Oncorhynchus kisutch. The sequence continues at coordinate 37,430,863 of NC_034194.2, read as the reverse complement.
TAATATAATAGAGACAGTAGATCTAGCTGGTCTGTCATAATATAATAGAGACAGTAGATCTAGCTGGTCTGTCATAATATAATAGAGACATTAAGCCATTAGATCTAGCTGGTCTGTCATTTTGTAATAGAGACAGTAGATCTAACTGGTCTCTCATAATATAAAAGAGAAAGTAGATCTAGCTGGTATGTCATATTATAATAGAGACAGTAGATCTAGCTGGTCTGACATAATATAATAGAGAATGTAGATCTAGCTGGTCTGTCATAATATAATAGAGGCATAGAGACAGTAGATCTAGCTGGTCTGTCATATTATAATAGAGACAGAAGATCTTGCTCAATTCGGTTGAGGTCTGGGATTTGACTAGGCCATTCCAAGACAATTAATTGTTTCCCCTTAAACCTCTCTAGAGTTTCTTTAACAGTATGTTTAGGGTGATTGTCCTGCTGGAAGGTGAACCTCCGTCCCAGTCTCAAATCTCTGGAATACTGAAACAGTTTTCTCCCAAGACTTTCCCTTTTATTTAGCACCATCCATCATTCCTTCAATTCTGACCAGTTTCCCAGTCCCTGCTGATGAAAAACATCCCCACAGCATGATGCTGCCACAACCATGCCTCACTGGGGGGATGATGTTCTCGGGGTAATGAGAGGTGTATGGTTTGCACCAGACATAGCATTTTCCTTGATGGCCAAATAGCTCAATTTTAGTCACATCTGACCAGACTACCTTCTTCCATATGTTTGGGGAGTCTCCCACATGCCTTTTGGTGAACACGAAATGTGTTTGCTTTTTGTTTTCTTTAAGCAATGACTTTTTTCTGGACACTCTCCCGTAAAGCCCAGCTCTGTGAAGTGTATAGCTTGGTCCTATGGGGCGGCAGCGTAGCCTAGTGGTTAGAGCGTTGGGCTAGTAACCGGAAGGTTGCGAGTTCAAACCCCCAAGCTGACAAGGTACAAATCTGTCGTTCTGCCCCTGAACAGGCAGTTAACCCACTGTTCCCAGGCCGTCATTGAACATAAGAATGTGTTCTTAACTGACTTGCCTGGTTAAATAAAGGTAAAATAAATAAAAAAACTCCAATCTCTGCTGTGGAGCTTTGCAGCTCCTTCAGAGTTATCTTTGGTCTCTTTGTTGCCTCCCTGATTAATGCCCTCCTTTCCTGGTCCGTGAGATTTGGTGGGCGGCCCTCTCTTGGCAGGTTTGTTGTGGTGCCATATTCTTTCCATTTTTTAATAATGGATTTAATGGTGTTTCGTGTCATGTTAAACCTTTCTGCTATTTATTTTAACCCAACCATGATCTGTACTTCTCCACAATTTTGTCCCTGACATGTTTGGAGAGCTCATTGGTCTTCATGGTGCCACTTGCATTGTGGTGCCCCTTGCTTAGTGGTGTTGCAGACACTGGGGCCTTTCAGAACTGATGCATATATACTGAAATAATGTGAAACTTAGATTGCACAGAGGTGGACTTAATTTAACTACTGATATGACTTCTGAAGGTAATTGGTTGCACCAGATCTTATATATGGGATTCATAGCAAAGGAGGTGAATACATACAGTGGGGAGAACAAGTATTTGATAACCTGCAAAATCGGCAGTGTTTCCTACTTACAAAGCATGTAGAGGTCTGTCATTTTTATCATAGGTACACTTCAACTGTGAGAGACGGAATCTAAAACAAATCCAGAAAAACACATTGTATGATTTTTAAGTAATTAATTTGCATTTTATTGCATGACATAAATATTTGATCACCTACTAAGAATTCCGGCTCTCACAGACCTGTTAGTTTCTTTAAGAAGCCATCCTGTTCTCCACTCATTACCTGTATTAACTGCACCTGTTTGAACTCGTTACCTGTATAAGAGACACCTGTCCACACACTCAATCAAACAGACTCCAACCTCTCCACAATGGCCAAGACCAGAAGGCTGTGTTAGGACATCAGGGATAAAATTGTAGACCTGCGCAAGGCTGGGATGGGCTACAGGACAATAGGCAAGAAACTTGGTGAGAAGGCAACAACTGTTGGTGCAATTATTAGAAAATGGAAGAAGTTCAAGATGACGGTCAATCACCCTCGGTCTGGGGCTCCATGCAAGATCTCACCTCGTGGGACATCAATGATCATGAGGAAGGTGAGGGATCAGCCCAGAACTACACGGCAGGACCTGGTCAATGACCTGAGAGCTGGGACCACAGTCTCAAAGAAAACCATTAGTAACACATTATGCCGTCATGGATTAAAATCCTGCAGCGTAGGCAAGGTCCCCCTGCTCAAGCCAGCGCATGTCCAGGCCCATCTGAAGTTTGCCAATGACCATCTGGATGATCCAGAGGAGGAATGGGAGAAGGTCATGTGGTCTGATGAGACGAAAATATAGCTTTTTGGTCTAAACTCCACTCGCCTAGTTTGGAGGAAGAAGAAGGATGAGTACAACCCCAAGAACACCATCCCAACCATGAAGCATGGAGGTGGAAACATCATTCTTTGGGGATGCTTTCTGAAAAGGGGACAGGATGACTGCACCGTATTGAGGGGAAGATGGATGGGGCCATGTATTGCGAGATCTTGACCAACAACCTCCTTCCCTCAGTAAGAGCATTGAAGATGGGTCGTGGCTGGGTCTTCCAGCATGACAACGACCCGAAACACACAGCCAGGGCAACTAAGGAGTGGCTCCGTAAGAAGCATCTCAAGATCCTGGTATGGCCTAGCGAGTCTCCAGACCTGAACCCAATAGACAATCTTTGGAGGGAGCTGAAAGTCCGTATTGCCCAGCGACAGACCCGCAACCTGAAGGATCTGGAGGTCTGTATGGAGGAGTCGGCCAAAATCCCTGCTGCAGTGTTTGCAAACCTGGTCAAGAACTACAGGAAACGTATGATCTCTGTAATTGCAAACAAAGGTTTCTGTACCAAATATTAAGTTCTGCTTTTCTGATGTATCAAATACTTATGTCATGCAATAAAATGCAAATGAATTACTTAAAAATCATACAATGTGATTTTATGTTGTTTACATGAAATCCAAATAATAATCCATTTAAATTGCAGGTTGTAATGCAACTAAGCAGGAAAAACGTCAAAGAGGATGAATACTTTTGCAAGAGAGCCAGGACACCAGGGTCAACACCCCTACTCTTACCATAAGAGTGACCACAGAGAGCCAGGACCCCAGGGTCAACACCCCTACTCTTACCATAAGAGTGACCACAGAGAGTCAGGACACCAGGGTCAACACCCCTACTCTTACCATAAGAGTGACCACAGAGAGTCAGGACACCAGGGTCAACACCCCTACTCTTACCATAAGAGTGACCACAGAGAGTCAGGACCCCAGGGTCAACACCCCTACTCTTACCATAAGAGTGACCACAGAGAGTCAGGACACCAGGGTCAACACCCCTACTCTTACCATAAGAATGACCACAGAGAGCCAGGACACCAGGGTCAACACCCCTACTCTTACCATAAGAGTGACCACAGAGAGTCAGGACACCAGGGTCAACACCCCTACTCTTACCATAAGAGTGGCCACAGAGAGCCAGGACACCAGGGTCAACACCCCTACTCTTACCATAAGAGTGGCCACAGAGAGTCAGGACACCAGGGTCAACACCCCTACTCTTACCATAAGAGTGGCCACAGAGAGCCAGGACACCAGGGTCAACACCCCTACTCTTACCATAAGAGTGACCACAGAGAGTCAGGACACCAGGGTCAACACCCCTACTCTTACCATAAGAATGACCACAGAGAGCCAGGACACCAGGGTCAACACCCCTACTCTTACCATAAGAGTGACCACAGAGAGTCAGGACACCAGGGTCAACACCCCTACTCTTACCATAAGAGTGGCCACAGAGAGCCAGGACACCAGGGTCAACACCCCTACTCTTACCATAAGAGTGGCCACAGAGAGTCAGGACACCAGGGTCAACACCCCTACTCTTACGATGAGTGTGGCCACAGAGGGCCAGGACACCAGGGTCAACACCCCTACTCTTACGATGAGTGTGGCCACAGAGAGTCAGGACACCAGGGTCAACACCCCTACTCTTACGATGAGTGTGGCCACAGAGAGTCAGGACACCAGGGTCAACACCCCTACTCTTACGATGAGTGTGGCCCCAGAGAGCCAGGACACCAGGGTCAACACCCCTACTCTTACCATAAGAGTGACCACAGAGTGTCAGGACACCAGGGTCAACACCCCTACTCTTACGATGAGTGTGGCCACAGAGAGTCAGGACACCAGGGTCAACACCCCTACTCTTACGATGAGTGTGGCCACAGAGAGTCAGGACACCAGGGTCATCGGGCCTCAGATTTTCACTTCATCACATATATTCTGGCGGTTGTGGACAGGTTAATTAGCAATTGCTCCTGAATGGACGAGCGGTCTAAGGCACTGCATCTCCGTGATAGAGGTGTCAGTACAGTCACCCTGGTTCGAATCCAGGCTGAATCTCAACTGGCTGTTATTGGGAGTCCCATAGGGCAGCGCACAATTGGCTCAGTGTCATCTGTGTTTGGCTGGTGTAGGCCATCATTGTAAATAAGAATTTGTTCACAACTGACTTGCCTAGTTAAATAAATAAAATTGCGGACGTGTGCAGGTCAACAAACAGCTGACCCATGCACCACTACTGGTCTCCCATCCAGGGACTGACCCTCAGCTTCAGAGGTGATGCAGAGTGCTGGCATGTGGCTCAAGGCTTTTGCTGATACTGACACAAATATACATCTGTGGATCCTATCACCTGCCCCAGCAGATCTCAATAGATATCAAATGAATTAAATTATCTGCTTATCTAAGATTACATGCATTGACACAAACACCATATTGGCACCTAGTCCTCATACATTCAATAAAAAGGTTTATCTGATCACTTCTATACATTCACAATCTGTCTGTAAACTGACCACTCACCTTTGACCTTTTTTTCTTGTCCAATCAGACAATAAGCCACAAGGTAAATCCATTCAATCAGCCTGTCAGATTCCACCGCAGACCGCATGACTAAGAAAAACCATAGAGATAGAGGATTCTAGTACCAAATAGCTTGTTTTAGCGTGGACGGCGCCATTGAGGTCTTTCACCATTTTGAAGTAGTTAAATGGGTGAGACTTCCTATTTGTTAACATAGGATCTCATAATGTCATACAGGTCACCAGGAGGGTTCTGCCAATGAATTATACTCGTGAGTAAAAATACAATAACTGCAGGTGGCAGTAAATCGCCAAACTTGGCTTTATACCTGTTCAAACAACACCCTCTAGGTGGCAGTGTGCACCCTTTCAGTTTGTTTGCAAACTAATTACATTTAAATAAATAAAAATTAGGGGGTGCTTATATAGTCCTGTTTCACTGTATGTACAAGTGGGTCGCCTGTACAAGTGTTAGGTGTGAAATGGAAATGTGTTTTTTGCATATGCCACTCCCCCTGAGACAGCCAGGGGATCAACAGTAGAGGACGAACACGTCTCAGTGGTGCTGCCCATACGCTCACAGACGCAATAATGGATACAACGATGCGACGTCTATCTAAGTCTATCGGAAAACCCGAACCACACGGAGTGTGAGATAACCAGCGGCAGAGTCTGTGGCTCATTCCTAAAAGGCACCCTATTCCCTATATAGTGCGCTAGTTTTCACCAGAGCCCTTCAAAAGTTGTGCACTATATTGGGGATACGGTGCCAATTGGGACACGGACTATGTTTCTCCTGTCTTCGTCCACAAGGCTGTTTCTCCTCATGATAGGCATCATTATTTGTAGTTGTATTTATTATGGATCCACATTAGCTGCTGCCAAAGCAGCCAAATCAGCAGCTAATCTTCCAGGGGTCCAGCAAAATTAAGGCAGTTTATACCATTTTAAAACATTACAATACATTCACAGATTTCACAACACTGTGGCCCTCAGGCCCCTTCTCCACTACTACCACATATCTACAGTACTAAATCCATGTATATGTATAGTGCATATGTTATCATGTGTGTGTGTGTGTGTATATGCGAGTGTGCAGATGTATGTGTGTGTGGGGGTATGCATGTGTCTGTGTCAATGTTTGTGTTGCTTCACAGTCCCTTCTGTTTCATAAGGTGTATTTTTATCTGTTTTTTAAATCTGATTCTACTGCTGCATCAGTTACCTGATGTGGAATAGAGTTCCATGTACTCATGGCTCTATGTAGTACTGTCTGTTCTGGACTTGGGGACTGTGAAGAGACCTCTGGTGGCATGTCTTGTGGGGTATGCATGTGTGTCCGAGCTGTGTTCCACAGACAGATCGGTGCATTCAACATGTCAATACCTCTCACAAATAAAAGTAGGGATGAAGTCAATCTCTCCTCCACTTTCAGCCAGGAGATTGACATGCATTTTATTAATATTAGCTCTCTGTGTACATACAAGGGTCAACCGTGCTGCCCTGTTCTGAGCCAATTGCAATTCTAGTCGCTCACAGACGCAATAATGGATACAACGATGCGACGTTCATGACAATTTTCTTGTCCATTTTTTGTGGCACCTGACCGCATGACTGAACAGTAGTCAAGGTATGAAAAAACTAGGGCCTGTAGGACCTGCCTTGTTGATAAGAAGGCAGAGCGTCGCTTTATTATAGACAGATTTCTCTCCATCTTAGCTACTACTGCATCAATATGTTTTGATCCTGACAGTTTACAATCTAGTGTTACTCCAAGCAGTTTAGTCAACTCAACTTGCTCAAAGCCCTTAGATTGCAATATCTACTAAGCTAACATGTGTAATTGTTTTATGATTGTCATAAAATGTGTAATTTAGCCTTTCAATTTATATTTACAAGATCCCTGTAGGTGTAATGTTTTATTTAATTGGTGTATTATTTGATGAAACATGAATTGAGCCTTTGCTGCTATATCCCATAGAAACGCATTGAATAACATTTTCATAAATGGTAAACCAGACAGTCAAAACATAAATCATAAGGAACAAACTTTTGAATAAAAATGAAAAATATTGGTCACAATATTTTTGGCTCTTTCTACCCCCTATGCACTTTTTGCAATTTGTACACCCCAGTACTGGGTTATCTTCAGACGATTCATCTTAAACTTGAGAGAACGTCAAGAGTGTGAAAAGCTGTCATCAAGGCAAAGGGTGGCTACTTTGAAGAATCTTATGTATAAAATATATTTGTTTAGCTCTTTTTTGGTTACTACATGTTTCCATGTGTGTTATTTAATAGTCTTCACTATTATTCTACAATGTAGACAATTGTTAAAATAAAGAAAAACCCTGGAATGAGTCCAAACTTGACTGGTACTGTATATTCACCAATATATTTGTGGGGGTTTGAAAATAATGCAGGCAATTAGATTGACAGAAGACAAAAATGATCTGCAATACTAAAGCTGATCTACCCCCTAAAAAGAAAACAGACCTACGATGTGGTTACTAAAATCAGATTTGGATATATTTGCATGTTTTCGCTGCATAACATTTAGACGTCGGCCCTTTTCAGGTATAGAACGTGACTGGTAAATGATAACTCCCGTTCGTATCAGCTGGTAGCATGGATAGCGTATCAGCTGGTAGCATGGATAGCGTATCAGCTGGTAGCATGGATAAGCGTACATAACTCAGTGGTGGTAGTCAGAGTAGTTATTACCTGTAAAGTAGTTGATTGATGACAAAGACATGAACATGTGTTGAGTTTGACAAACATTATACTCCGATTTCTACCTCAACATTGCGTAACCTGCCTCACCCAATGTGATACGGAATCGCTATTATTTTTAATTTTTAGAACACACTCAAGAACCTCCAGAAGCTAACCGGCTAACTAGCTACAAGCTATTTAGTCATTGTTCGTTTTTTTAAACCTGGATAACACTTGCCAGTCCAGCTTCCCTGCCCCATCCACCGCTGCCCCCTGGACACTGATCACTTGGCTACATAGCTGATGCACGCTGGACTGTCCATTAATCACGGTACTCCATTCTGCTTGTTTATGTTTTATCTGTCGGCCCCGTTGCCTAGTCAACGCCATTTTACCTGCTGTTGTTGTGCTAGCTGATTAGCTGTTGTTGTCTCACCTACTGTTTTAGCTAGCTCTCCCAATTCAACACCTGTGATTACTGTATGTCTCTCTCAAATGTCAATATGCCTTGTATACTGTTGTTCAGGTTAGTTATCATTGTTTTAGTTCACAATGGAGCCCCTAGTTCCACTCTTCATACCCCTGATACCTCCTTTGTCCCACCTCCCACACATGCGGTGACCTCACCCATTACAACCAGCATGTCCAGAGATACAACCTCTCTCATCATCATCACCCAGTGCCTGGGCTTACCTCCGCTGTACCCGCACCCCACCATACCCCTGTCTGCGCATTATGCCCTGAATATATTCTACCATGCCCAGAAACCTGCTCCTCTTATTCTCTGTCCCCAACGCTCTAGGCGATCAGTTTTGATAGCCTTTAGCCGCACCCTCATACTACTCCTTCTCTGTTCCGCGGGTGATGTGGAGGTAAACCCAGGCCCTGCATGTCCCCAGGCACCCTCATTTGTTGACTTCTGTGATCGAAAAAGCCTTGGTTTCATGCATGTCAACATCAGAAGCCTCCTCCCTAAGTTTGTTTTACTCACTGCTTTAGCACACTCTGATAACCCGGATGTCCTTGCCGTGTCTGAATCCTGGCTCAGGAAGGCCACCAAAAATTCTGAGATTTCCATACCCAACTATAACATCTTCCGTCAAGATAGAACTGCCAAATGGGGAGGAGTTGCAGTCTACTGCAGAGATAGCCTGCAAAGTAATGTCATACTTTCCAGGTCCATACCCAAACAGTTCGAACTACTAATTTTGAAAATTACTCTCTCCAGAAATAAGTCTCTCACTGTTGCCGCCTGCTACCGACCCCCCTCAGCTCCCAGCTGTGCCCTGAACATCATTTGTGAATTGATCGCCCCCCATCTAGCTTCAGAATTTGTTTTGTTAGGGGACCTAAACTGGGATATGCTTAACACCCCGGCAGTCCTACAATCTAAGCTAGATGCCCTCAATCTCACACAAATCATCAAGGAACCCACCAGGTACAACCCTAACTCTGTAAACAAGGGCACCCTCATAGACGTCATCCTGACCAACTGGCCCTCCAAATACACCTCCGCTGTCTTCAACCAGGATCTCAGCGATCACTGCCTCATTGCCTGTATCCGCTACGGAGCCGCAGTCAAACGACCACCCCTCATCACTGTCAAACGCTCCCTAAAACACTTCTGTGAGCAGGCCTTTCTAATCGACCTGGCCCGGGTGTCCTGGAAGGACATTGACCTCATCCCGTCAGTTGAGGATGCCTGGTCATTCTTTAAAAGTAACTTCCTCACCATTTTAGATAAGCATGCTCCGTTAAAAAAATGCAGAACTAAGAACAGATACAGCCCTTGGTTCACTCCAGACCTGACTGCCCTCGACCAGCACAAAAACATCCTGTGGCGGACTGCAATAGCATCGAATAGTCCCCGCGATATGCAACTGTTCAGGGAAGTCAGGAACCAATACACGCAGTCAGTCAGGAAAGCTAAGGCCAGCTTCTTCAGGCAGAAGTTTGCATCCTGTAGCTCAAACTCTAAAAAGTTCTGGGACACTGTGAAGTCCATGGAGAACAAGAGCACCTCCTCCCAGCTGCCCACTGCACTGAAGCTAGGTAACACGGTCACCACCGATAAATCCCTGATTATCGAAAACTTCAACAAGCAATTCTCAACGGCTGGCCATGCCTTCCACCTGGCTACTCCATCCTCGGCCAACAGCTCCGCCCCCCCGGAAGCTACTCGCCCAAGCCTCTCCAGGTTCTCCTTTACCCAAATCCAGATAGCAGATATTCTGAAAGAGCTGCAAAACCTGGACCCGTACAAATCAGCTGGGCGTGACAATCTGGACCCTCTATTTCTGAAGCTATCCGCCTCCATTGTCGCAACCCCTATTACCAGCCTGTTCAACCTCTCTTTCATATCGTCTGAGATCCCCAAGGATTGGAAAGCTGCCGCAGTCATCCCCCTCTTCAAAGGGGGAGACACCCTGGACCCAAACTGTTACAGACCTATATCCATCCTGCCCTGCCTATCTAAGGTCTTCGAAAGCCAAGTCAACAAACAGGTCACTGACCATCTCGAATCCCACCGTACCTTCTCCGCTGTGCAATCTGGTTTCCGAGCCGGTCACGGGTGCACCTCAGCCACACTCAAGGTACTAAACGATATCATAACCGCCATCGATAAAAGACAGTACTGTGCAGCCGTCTTCATCGACCTTGCCAAGGCTTTCGACTCTGTCAATCACCATATTCTTATCGGCAGACTCAGTAGCCTCGGTTTTTCGGATGACTGCCTTGCCTGGTTCACCAATTACTTTGCAGACAGAGTTCAGTCTGTCAAATCGGAGGGCATGCTGTCCGGTCCTCTGGCAGTCTCTATGGGGGTGCCACAGGGTTCAATTCTCAGGCCGACTCTTTTCTCTGTATATATCAATGATGTTGCTCTTGCTGCGGGCGATACCCTGATCCACCTCTATGCAGACGACACCATTCTATATACTTCCGGCCCGTCCTTGGACACTGTGCTATCTAACCTCCAAACGAGCTTCAATGCCATACAACACTCCTTCTGTGGCCTCCAACTGCTCTTAAACGCTAGTAAAACCAAATGCATGCTTTTCAACCGATCGCTGCCTGCACCCGCATGCCCGACTAGCATCACCACCCTGGATGGTTCCGACCTTGAATATGTGGACATCTATAAGTACCTAGGTGTCTGGCTAGACTGTAAACTCTTCTTCCAGACTCATATCAAACATCTCCAATCGAAAATCAAATCAAGAGTCGGCTTTCTATTCCGCAACAAAGCCTCCTTCACTCACGCCGCCAAACTTACCCTAGTAAAACTGACTACACTACCGATCCTCGACTTCGGCGATGTCATCTACAAAATTGCTTCCAACACTCTACTCAGCAAACTGGATGCAGTTTATCACAGTGCCATCTGTTTTGTCACTAAAGCACCTTATACCACCCACCACTGCGACTTGTATGCTCTAGTCGGCTGGCCCTCGCTACATATTCGTCGCCAGACCCACTGGCTCCAGGTCATCTACAAGTCCATGCTAGGTAAAGCTCCGCCTTATCTCAGTTCACTGGTCACGATGGCAACACCCATCCGTAGCACGCGCTCCAGCAGGTGTATCTCACTGATCATCCCTAAAGCCAACACCTCATTTGGCCGCCTTTCGTTCCAGTTCTCTGCTGCCTGTGACTGGAACGAATTGCAAAAAAATAAAAAATAAATAAAGAATTTGCTGAAGTTGGAGACTTTTATCTCCCTCACCAACTTCAAACATCTGCTATCTGAGCAGCTAACCGATCGCTGTAGCTGTACATAGTCTATTGGTAAATAGCCACCCATTTTCACCTACCTCATCCCCATACTGTTTTTATTTATTTACTTTTCTGCTCTTTTGCACACCAATATCTCTACCTGTACATGACCATCTGATCATTTATCACTCCAGTGTTAATCTGCAAAATTGTAATTATTCGCCTACCTCCTCATGCCTTTTGCACACAATGTATATAGACTCCCCTTTTTCTCTACTGTGTTATTGACTTGTTAATTGTTTATTCCATGTGTAACTCTGTGTTGTTGTATGTGTCGAACTGCTATGCTTTATCTTGGCCAGGTCGCAGTTGCAAATGAGAACTTGTTCTCAACTAGCCTACCTGGTTAAATAAAGGTGAAATAAAAAATTAATAAAATGTTAAAAAATACACATACTAACAATAGCCTAAATGTGGGCTAATTTAGCTTGGTGGGCAATGGGGAGATTCAGGATGGAGATGCAGGTGCAGCATTTTTACTTCCTGCAATCTCTGCTGAGCTTCTATGTCAAGCACTGGGAAACGGAATCAAACACCTCGGAAAAGGTAAGGCCAGTTGCTTGTCAATACAGATATTAGCCCTGAATCACTGCAAGTGGTGCGGCGTGGACCAATTTATTGGAGGCGTATGACAGCTCCTCGAAATGCAAGAGGTGTTCAATGCTCTGACTTCTGGAAGGCCGCATCTCAGTCAATGCTGTACGGCTACTGCAGATGTCGGATTGACCACGGAGACCATTTTACAGGAGACCATTTTAGAGGAGACCATTTTAGAGGAGACCATGTTAGAGCCAACTGACGGACGCTGTCGTGCTCCTGAGAGTCTCTCTTATGATTTCAGTGACATATTCGTTTGTAGCTCACGTGGTTCGGGTTTCACAAACGATTTCATGACGATTTTCTTGTCCGTATCCTCTCATGTGTGGAGAAAAAGGCTCTTTTCACAAACCCCATGTTATGGAATAGGCACACACTTTATAACAGTGGAAAGAGGAGATTGAGCTGCAGACACTTCAAGAAATGACAAGTCTCTAGCATAAACACACAGGGAGCTATTCAAGTTCCAAATGACGTCACCGTTTGATGCTGTTGAGCATCACTCGACTTTATGGGAATACTTGTTAATTAATATTGAATTAAAACAATCTTTTATAATCCCTGTCCAGGTTACCTCTCATAAATGTAACTTATGTGGAGAAGGCCTCTCCTTCCCTCTTAGGGAGGAAAAAGAGAAAGACAGAAAGAGAGAAAGGTCTGCCGTGTGTGGATGGATGAGATGAGCTGATAAGCTGAGCTGTTTTTAGCTCGGGACGTGAGAAGCAGGGGGTGAATCCAGACTTTCACTCCTCTTCCTCCCTCCCTGACATCTCTCCTACTATTGATCTGCTGCATTACCCTCTGGCAGCCCTGTTGATTTCAACTGACACAGCCTAAACTCGTCTCTGTCTCGCTATCTGCCACTGTCTCACTTACACTCTCCTGTGTGTCCGTAGGTAGGCTCTGTCTCACTATCTGCCACTGTCTCACTCACACTCTCCTGTGTGTCCGTAGGTAGGCTCTGTCTCGCTCACACTCTCCTGTAGGCTCTGTCTCGCTCACACTCTCCTGTGGGTCCGTAGGTAGGCTCTGTCTCGCTCACACTCTCCTGTGTGTCCGTAGGTAGGCTCTGTCTCGCCCACACTCTCCTGTGTGTCGGTAGGTAGGCTCTGTCTCGCTCACACTCTCCTGCGTGTCCGTAGGTAGGCTCTGTCTCGCTCACACTCTCCTGCGTGTCCGTAGGTAGGCTCTGTCTCGCTCACACTCTCCTGTGCGTCCGTAGGTAGGCTCTGTCTCCCTATCTGCCACTGTCTCACTCAAATCTAATTTTATTTGTCACATACACATGGTTAGCAGATGTTAATGCGAGTGTAGCGAAATGCTTGTGCTTCTAGTTCCGACAATGCAGTAATAACCAACAAGTAATCTAACTAACAATTCCAAAACTACTGTCTTATACACACACAAGTGTAAGGGGATAAAGAATATGTACATAAAGATATATGAATGAGTGATGGTACAGAGCGGCATAGGCAAGATACAGAAGATGGTATCGAGTACAGTATATACATATGAGATGAGTATGTAAACAAAGTGGCATAGTTAAAGTGGCTAGTGATACATGTATTACATAAGGATGCAGTCGATGATATAGATAACAGTATATACGTATACCTATGAGATGAATAATGTAGGGTATGTAAACATTATATTAGGTAGCATTGTTTAATGTGGCTAGTGATATATTTTACATAATTTCCCATCAATTCCCATTATTAAAGTGGCTGGAGTTGAGTCAGTGTGTTGGCAGCAGCCACTCAATGTTAGTGGTGGCTGTTTAACAGTCTGATGGCCTTGAGATAGAAGCTGTTTTTCAGTCTCTCGGTCCCAGCTTTGATGCACCTGTACTGACCTCGCCTTCTGGATGATAGCGGGGTGAACAGGCAGTGGCTCGGGTGGTTGTTGTCCTTGATGATCTTTATGGCCTTCCTGTAACATCGGGTGGTGTAGGTGTCCTGGAGGGCAGGTAGTTTGCCCCCGGTGATGCGTTGTGCAGACCTCACTACCCTCTGGAGAGCCTTACGGTTGTGGGCGGAGCAGTTGCCGTACCAGGCGGTGAGTGCTTTTGGTGACATGCCGAATTTCTTCAGCCTCCTGAGGTTGAAGAGGCGCTGCTGCACCTTCTTCACGATGCAGTCTGTGTGGGTGGACCAATTCAGTTTGTCTGTGATGTGTATGCAGAGGAACTTAAAACTTGCTACCCTCTCCACTACTGTTCCATCGATGTGAATACGGGGGGTGTTCCCTCTGCTGTTTCCTGAAGTCCACAATCATCTCCTTAGTTTTGTTGACGTTGAGTGTGAGGTTATTTTCCTGACACCACACTCCGATGACCCTCACCTCCTCCCTGTAGGCCGTCTCGTCGTTGTTGGTAATCAAGCCTACCACTGTTGTTCGTCCGCAAACTTGATGATTGAGTTGGAGGGGTGCGTGGCCACGCAGTCGTGGGTGAACAGAGAGTACAGGAGAGGGCTCAGAATGCACTCTTGTGGGACCCCAGTGTTGAGGATCAGCGGGGTGGAGATGTTGTTGCCTACCCTCACCACCTGGGGGCGGCCCGTCACTCTCCTGTGTGTCCTTAGGTAGGCTCTGTCTCGCTCACACTCTCCTGTGCATCCGTAGGTAGGCTCTGTCTCGCTCACACTCTCCTGTGTGTCCGTGTGTCCGTAGGTAGGCTCTGTGCGTCCGTAGGTAGCATCTGTCTCGCTCACACTCTCCTGTACGTCCGTAGGTAGGCTCTGTCTTGTCAGCTCTCAGTCTGTCTATTCTTATTTTTGTATATTTCTCTGCTTCTCTCTACCTCTCTCTCTGTCTATTTCTCTCTACCTCTCTCTCTTTCTATTTATCTCTCTCTCAGACTCCTCTCTTATCTCTCTCCACTACCCCCCTCGGTCTGTCTGTCTGTCAAAGCTGGATGCTCTCCCTGTCCCTTCAGGGGAAAGCAGTTGCTGGAGCTGAAGTATGACGTACTGCTGCAAAAGGAAAGAGAAGAGGAAGAAAGGATGGGAAGAAGAGAGCAGTGGGGCCTGATGAAACAATGGGAGAGAAGGAGAGAGGGAATGGTGGAGAGCCAGAGGAGTAGAGAAGAGGAGAGGTGGAGAGGCAGGTCACATGTGAAAGGGATGAACCACCGTCATCATCCCTCAGGAAGTACTCAAACCACAGTCATCCACCAGGAAGTACTCAAACCACAGTCATCCCTCAGGAAGTACTCAAACCACAGTCATCCCTCAGGAAGTACTCAAACCACAGTCATCCCTCAGGAAGTACTCAGTCCATCTTGGCAGAGCTGGTGAGCTAGAGCAGTGCTTTTCAAAATCACATTTTATTGCGTTCACATATTTTGAAGATGCTCCATCAGTACAGTAATAGCTAACAATGCACACAAATCTGCAAAAATATTTAAGAAAGAAGTTAATAAATATCAGGATGAGCAATGTCAAAGTCTGGAATATATGCTGGTGTTTATAGACATTATATGAATAGAAAAGGTGTGTACAGCAGTAGTTATATAGGATGAGCCTTGACTAGAATACAGTATATACATCTGAAGTGGGTGAAATGGTAAATATTAAAGTGACCAGTGTTCAATGTCTATGTACATAGGGCAGCAGCCTCTAAGGTGCAGGGTTGAGTATCGGGTGGTAGCCGGCTAGTAACAGCACTGGTATTAAGTACTACTTAAATCATTTTGGGGGGGGGGTATCTGTACTTTACTGTTTATATTGTTGACAACTTTTACTTTAACTTAAATAAAATAATATACTTTTTACTCCATACATTTTCCCTGACAGTCAAAAGTAATTGTTACATTTTGAATGCTTGACAAATTAAAGTAGAGCCTCACACTCTAGGAGCTCAGATGCAATAATTTAATAACCAGCGTTTGACAGACAAGCTGTCTTCATTGGGGTATAATGACAAACACTGAAGGGCAACTAGTTTTGAATGCTTAGCAGGACAGGAAAATGTGTTCTAATTCACATACTTTTTAAGAGGACATCCCTGGTCATCCCTTCTGCCTCTGATCTGACATACTCAATAAACACATGCCTAGTTTGTAAATGATGTCTGAGCATTGGAGTGTGCCCCTGGATATCTGTAAAAAAATATAAATAAATTGAAAATTGCACAATCTGGTTTGCTTAACCCTTGTGTTGTGTTAAGGGTCAAACATGACCCGCCACTATTTTTAACAGCAGAGAAAACCCCGTAAATGATATTTTTTCAACTTGAAATGTAATGACTTTTCTTAGAGTGACCCCACCCTTAGACAAAGTGAAACATCGCCTTTGTTCATATTTCCATGAAAGCTGTACACCCCCATGGTACAAAGATAGTCTTAGGGTCATTTTTTACCAGGCAGTTATAAAATAATTTACACACCACAAAAACCACACAGACACACACACAATGAGAAATTGAGGTTGTGTGTGCTACTGATTGAACTCAGCAGCAGCTTCTGAAGAGGAAGATCACCATGGTTGACACAGTTAGAAAGAACAAGCCTGAGCTTCCCCCTGCCCTCCACACAACAAGGGGGAAGAGAGGCCTTCTCATCAACGTTTGCCTTCACCCCCCCCCCCCCCCACCACCACTCTAGTTTCTTACCTCCCAAAGAGGAACAAGAATGTGGTCCTCCTGAGCACACTGCACCAAACGGCTGAGATCAGTGATCGTGAGGACAGGAAGACAGCGATCATCCTGGACTACAACCACAACAATGGAGGCATAGACAATCTGGACAAGGTGATTGGAACTTACAGCTGCAGGAGGATGACTGTCCACTGGCCCCTTGTCATCTTCCATAACATCATTGATGTGTCCAAATGCAACGCCTTTGTGATACGGAACAAGATCAACCCTACCTGGATGCCTGATAAGAGGAACAAGATCAACCCTACCTGGATGCCTGATAAGAGGAACAAGATCAACCCTACCTGGATGCCTGATTAGCGGAACATGAGGAGGCTGTTCCTGGAGCAGCTGAGAAAGGCACTTGTAACCCCACACATTCAAAGAAGGGAGAGCCTTCCCCACCCAGCAGCCTTTGCAGCACATGTGAAAGCTGCTCAGGGGGCTGAATCTTGTCCTGATCCACCTGAGGCTGCAGCTGGGGCAGGCAAGAGGAGGAGATGCCAATTCTGCCCCCCAAAGAAGGACTGTAAAACAAATACTATGTGCTGCACATGTGAGAAATACATCTGCAAAGTCCATGTACACACACTTGCATACTGTCCTACATGTGCTAATTAAAGTTGATTGATTCATGTTGTTCACATTTTTGATTTATATCTATTATCTTATTTATTTATTGTTGTTGTTTATACACCTTGTGGTTGGGGGCAATGGTTAAAATATGGGAGAAGACTAATATTTTGTAGTTGAATTCCTCATTTTACAGTTGATAAGAATATATCATCATGTAGCCAAAAAGGTTTCAGACGGTTATTGTTTCCCTTCAATAAAATGCAGTCAAAACTACTTTCTACACAATTCTGCTACTTTCTCAGGCCATACAAGTGCTATGTTTACACCTATGCAGTACATTTAGGAGTAATACAATTTATAATAATAATTATACATCTTAGTAAAGAAAACAGGTGTGTTGTAATAAAAATGAGTGATGTCCACTGATTAAAACAGTCTTTCTGCATTGTGAAGAGTGAAACCCCAGATATTCACAAAGTATGTGATGAATGACAGGTTGTTTCTTCATGCAACATATTATTTTATTAAATTTGCTGTTTATTGCTGTTTATTTTAGGGGTTTAGTGAAGGTGGGTCATTTTTCACCCTTAGAACAAGGGGAGTATACAGACTTAAGATTTGAAGTGATTTATACTTGTACTTTTACTTTTGATACTTAAGTATATTTAAGACCAAATACTTTTAGACTTTTATTCAAGTAGTATTTTACTGGGTGACTTTCCCTTTTACTTGAAACATGTTCTATTGAGATATCTTAACTTTTACTCAAGTATGACGATTGGGTACTTTTTCCACCACTCAGTAACAGTGACTAAAGTTCAGGGCAGGGTACTGGACGGAGACTATTTAATAGTCTGATGGCCTGGAGATAGAAGCTGTTTTTCAGTCTCTCAGTCTCAGCTTTGAGGCACCTGTACGGTCTCAACCTTCTAGAATCTAGATGGTAGTGGGGTGGACAGGCCTTGGCTCTGGTGGCTGAGGTCCTTGATGATCTTCTTGGCCAATGGTGGATTAAGGCTGATGCAATTTAGGTCAGCGACAGAGACTTAGATTTGTCTTGAAACAAGTGTTGGGGAGAAAGGCTGCAATGAGATTTGTTTTTAAATTCATAGTGCTATTTTATCAGCAAGGTGACACGTTTCAGCACAATGTCTTTTTCAAAAAGTTCAGGAGCCACTGAGCAAGATACCCTGAGTGTACCTGTCACCTACACAGCCACAACTCCACTTTCGATGTGACTTTAGTTGAGGGAATAGCCAAGACGCCTCAGTCACCTCACCTCTGTTTCTGTTGATTTGTCATAGTATCGACCAGCGTGTGCCAAGCGGAGGTCAGTCCAGGATGAAAGAGAAAGGAAGACATTAAATGGTGGAGTTTGACCGTCACAGTGTGGTGCTCAGAGTCTCTGTGTGTGTGTGTGTGTGTGTGTGTGTGTGTGTGTGGGGTCAAGCCTCCTGATCTCTCCACAGTGGGATAAACAGATAAATGGATCCTCTGACCCAGATGCTAATGGATCAGTTCTAGGCTGCATAACAAATGGCACCCTATTCCCTATATACATCACTACTTTTGACCAGAACCCTATGGGCCCGATTCAGACTTTTGTTTTACGCCTTTCCTACTCAAATTGATTTATGAAGCCCTTTTTTACATCAGACGACGTCACAAAGTGCTATACAGAAACCCAGCCTAAAACAGCAAGCAATGCAGATGTAGAAGCACGATGGCTAGGAAAAAACTCCCCAGAAAGGCAGAAACCTAGAGAGGAACCAGGCTCAGAGGGTCCTCTTCTCACGCCTTTTCTTTGCACTTCTCAGTAGTTTGTAATCAGACTTGTACAGTACCTTGATCAGACCGACAGCGTCATTGCATCAATGCTGTATAATAAATTCTGCAGTAAAACTTTTTAAATGATGTAATCCAACATTTGTGTGGCTATGTATGCAACATTCACCTTTTGCTACTATTTATGGCAAGTCAACGCGTACAATTTGTAACAAAATGCAATGACGTTGTCGATCAATCCTTATGCAGGTGCAGAAAGGGCTTTGCAGGCGTTCTTCCCTTTCCCGCATTGAATACATTCAATTAAACTGCTGAAAACCCTCCCACTTGATGGCAAACAGATGTTCTTGTGGAATTTGTGTTCAATAGGCGTTTTCAGTACATTTATCTTCAGCCATCCCTTTAAATAAACTATACCTTTAATTAGAATTGTGTCAACAGACTCAATAGAATACATGGAGAGAACGGGCTCAGAATAGCAAGGATCAATGAAAGAAAGCTATCTAAATATATGAATATTCATCTCCGTTTCAGCCCCAACTGGTAGATCAAATAATACTTGTAGATTGTACAGGCACATTTTATAGTAGGAATCATTCAATAAAACTGTTTTGGAGAGCCTTTACGTACAAAATATTGCGGTGAATCAAAAATACAGTAGTATGATAAATACTGAAATATTCAAGTTCAAACCAAGAAATAATGGAAGGTGAAAAAAAGTGTACAAGAGTTGAACAGTGGTCTATAAATCTACCCTGATCCTCACTAATCATGTAACTGTGTTGACCGTGGTCCAGTCTACCCTGATCCTCACTAATCATGTAACTGTGTTGACCATGGTCCAGTCTACCCTGATCCTCACTAATCATGTAACTGTGTTGACCATGGTCCAGTCTACCCTGATCATGTAACTGTGTTGACCATGGTCCAGTCGACCCTGATCCTCACTAATCATGTAACTGTGTTGACCATGATCCAGTCTACCCTGATCCTCACTAATCATGCAACTGTGTTGACCATGGTCCAGTCTACCCTGATCCTCACTAATCATGCAACTGTGTTGACAATGGTCCAGTCTACCCTGATCCTCATTAATCATGTAACTGTGTTGACCATGGTCCAGTCTACCCTGATCCTCATTAATCATGTAACTGTGTTGACCATGGTCCAGTCTACCCTGATCCTCATTAATCATGTAACTGTGTTGACCATGGTCCAGTCTACCCTGATCCTCATTAATCATGTAACTGTGTTGACCATGGTCCAGTCTAAACTGATCCTCATTAATCATGTAACTGTGTTGACCATGGTCCAGTCGTCGTGAGAACACGTGCCAGGCTAAATGTTTAAAGGGTTGAACAGTTGTCTATAAATCTACCCTAATCATGTAACTGTGTTGACCATGGTCCAGTCGCCGTGAACCGCCTGCCAGGCTAAAGGTGTAAAGTGCTACAGTAAGTATGGTCGGAGTTCCATAATGATTCAAATAGGCTACATGTCCCAAATTATTGCACATTAGCCTAATATGATACGACTTCACAAACGTGACAGAGGAAAGAAAGATAATCATAACGAAATGATGCAAAATGCATAATACAAATATAAGGAAACTAACACTAAAGTGACAGTTATAAATGTAGGATACAAATAGAAGGAAACTAACACTAAAGTGACAGTTATAAATGTAGGATACATTGGACGTTGGAGTACAATAATCGGTTAATCAACTAACTGATGATCTTAATTTAACCTTGTGTAATACCCTAGATGCAGTAGCACTCCTAAAACCAAAACACATGACAGAATATACCAGAGCCTTGAAGCAGGCTTCCAGAAAATGTAACAGAAATGGCGCTACACCAAGTCTTCCGACTCGTTTGGAAAGAGTCCTCACTGCCGCTCGATCATCCTATTTTTCCAACTTTATTGAGGAGAATAAGAACAATCGAAAAAAAAATTTAGATACTGTCGCAGAGCTAACTGAAAAGCAGCATTAAACAAGAGAGGATAACTTTCACTTCAACTGTGATAAATTCATGAATCTCTTCAATGAAAAGATCATGATCATTAGAAAGCAAATTATGGACTTCACTTTGAATCTGAGTATATCTCCAAAGCTCAGTTGTCCTGAATCTGTTCAGAACTGCCAGGACCAAGGATCAATGGAGACACTCAAGTTTTAAAATCCTGTATCTTTTGAAATGTTAATGGCAATAGTCGTGGCCTCTAAACCATCAAGCGGCATACTGGACCCTATCCCACTAAACTACTGAAAGAGCTGCCTCCTGTGCTTGGCTCTCCTATGTTGAACATAATAAATGGCCCCCTGTCCTCCGGCTGTGTACCAAACTCACTAAAAGTGCCAGTAATAAAGCCTCTCCTGAAAAAGCCAAACCTTGACCCGGAAAATGTTTAAAAAACTATCGAACTATCGAATCTCCCATTCCTCTCAAAACATTTTGAAAAAGCTGTTGCACAGCAACTCCCTGCTTTCTTGAAGACAAATAATGTATATGAAATGCTTTAGTCTGGTTTTAGACCCCATCAAAGCACTGAGACTCCACTCGTGAAGGTGGTAAATTACCTTTTAATGGTGTCAGACCAAGGCTCTGCGTCTGTCCTTGTGCTCCGAGACCTTAGTGCTGCTTTTGACACCATTGATCACCACAATCTTTTGGAGAGATTAGAAACCCTAATTGGTCTACAAGGACAAGTTCTGGCCTGGTTTAGATATTATCTGTCGGAAAGATATCAATTTTTCTCCACTGACAAATCAATTGTATGTTTTGGCATTCCTCAAGGTTCCATTTTTAGGAACACCATAGTTTTCACTATATACATATTCTACCTCTTGTTAGAATTCGGAAACACAATGTCAACTTTCACTGCTATGCGGACGACACACAGCTGTACATTTCGATTAAACATGGTGAAGCCCCAAAATTGACTTTTCTGGAAAACTGTGTTTCACTCATAAGGAAGTGGATGGCGGCAAATGTTTTACTTTTAAT
This sequence comes from Oncorhynchus kisutch, assembly GCF_002021735.2. NCBI lineage: Eukaryota > Metazoa > Chordata > Actinopteri > Salmoniformes > Salmonidae > Oncorhynchus > Oncorhynchus kisutch. Next base: position 37,408,823 of record NC_034194.2, on the reverse strand, counting down.
GTTGGACCAAACAGAGATGCTTGTTCTAGGTCCCAAGAAGAAAAGAGATGTGCTGTTGGATCTGGCAATTAATCTTGATGGTTGTACAGTTGTCTCAAATAAAACCGTGAAGGACCTCAGCATTACTCTGGACCCTGATCTCTCTTTTAACGAATATATCAAGAATGTTTCAAGGACAACTTTTTTCCATCTTCGTAACATTGCAATAATCTGAAACTTTCTGTCCAAAAATAATGCAGAAAATCTAATCCATGCTTTGTCATTTCTAGATTAGACTACTGCAATGTTCTACTCTCTGGCTACCCGGATAAAGCACTAAATAAACTTCTGTTAGTGCTAAATACAGCTGCTAGAATCCTGAGTAGAACCAAACATGTGATCATATTACTCCAGTGCTAGCCTCCCTACACTGGCATCCTGTTAAGGCTAGGGCTGATTTCTAAGTTTTACTGCGAACCTACAAAGTATGACATGGGCTTGTTCCTACCCATCTCTCCGATTTGGTACTGCCGTACATATCCAAACGTACGCTACGGTTACAAGATGCAGGCCTCCTTTTTGTCCCTAGAATTTCTAAGCAAACAGCTGGATGCAGGGCTTTCTCCTATAGAGCAACATTTTTCTGGAATGATTTGCGTATCCATGTGAGAGATGCAGTCTTGCCCTTTAAGTCTTTACTGAAGACTCATCTCTTCAGTAGGTCCTATGATTGAGTATAGTCTGGCCCAGGGGTGCGAAGGTGAACGGCAAGGCACCAGAGCAATGAACTGCCGTTGCTGCCTCTGCCTGGCCGGCTCCCTTCTCTCCATTGGGATTCTCTGCCTCTGAACCTATTACAGGGGCTGAGTCACTGGCTTACTAGAGCTCTTCCATGCTTTCACTAGGAGAGGTGTGTCACTTGAGTGGGTTGAGTCACAGACGTGATCTTAGGTTTTGTGCCCCTTTGGGCTCCTGTGGTGGATGAGGTCTTCATGGGCTATACTCAGCCTTGTCTCAGGCTAGTAAGCTGGTGGTGTGGGGACTGTGGTTTGCCAAAGTGGGTGGGGTTGTATACTGCCTGGTTGACCCTGTCCGGGGTATCATCGGTCGGGTCCACAGTGTCCCCTGACCCACCCCTGTCTCAGTCTCCAGTATCTATGCTGGGTCAGTCTGTTATATCTGGTGTCCTGTGTGAGTATTCTCCCTTTAATTCACTCTCTCTCCCTCCCCTCTCGGAGTACCTGAGCCCTAGGATCATGCCTACCTGGTCTGATGACTCCTGGCTGTCCCCAGTCCACCTGGTTGTGCTGCTGCTACAGTTTAAACTATTCTGTCTGCGGCTAGAGAACCCTGACCTGTTCACCGAACATGCTACCTTGTCCCAGACCTCTGAATGCTCTGCTATGAAAAGCCAACTGACATTTACTCCTGAGGTACTGACCTGTTGCACCCTCTACAACCACTGTGATTTGACCCTGCTGGTCTTCTCTAACAGTTTGAACATCTTGAAGAACAATCTGGCCTTGAATGGCCATGTAATCTTATAATCTCCCCCCTGCACAACCAGAAGAGGACTGGCCACCCATAAAAACATTGTTCATTTCTCGGTTTCTTCCTAGGTTCCTGCTTTTCTAGGGAGTTTTTCCTAGCCACCGTGCTTCTACATCTGCATTGTTTGCTGTTTGTAGTTTTAGGCTGGGTTTCTGTACAGCACTTTGAGACATCTGCTAATGTAAAAAGGGCTTTATAAATACATTTGATTGATAGATTGAGATGAACCCTTCTCTGTGTGCTTGGTAAGAGAGATAGAGAGATAAAGGGTCACACACACACACACACACTCACCCGCCCCTATCATCATTATGCAGAGATTAACATGACAGTTGTGGCTCTGTGGCCACTGATATGATGTAACAGCACTCAACACTTTTCTCTTCCTGCATGGATCCTTAGATTACTGGAAGAGCAGCTGGGACGTGGGACCTTGTCTACTGTACCTCTCTGTCTGTGTGTGTATAGGGGGGCATAGGCCTTACAGCCTTTATTTACAATTACATGACTTACAAAATGTTTGTAAAACAAGCTTATATTTTGGGTTTTGATGGGGTAAGACAGTTGAACTAAATTCATGAGGGATATACACAATATATACAATATATTATTTAACAATCAATGGCTATATACCATTCATTTCAAAGTCAAAACATGTATCTACCATTCCCAGATTTCCCCTTTAATAGATACCAATAGCATACTTCAGTTCTATTAGGTAGGTTTAACGAGTTGTGTGTTCCTATACTTACGTTCACTGAAAAGTTTCCACGTGGGACGATATCGTGAGAGCATAAATGTAAGGGTTTTCTTTTCATCTGAAGAGGAGAGGCGAGAAGGATCGGAGGACCAATGTGCGGCGTGGTAAGTGTCCATGGTTCTTTTAATAAGAAATACTTAACATGAACACAACTGAATACAAAAAAACAATAAACGTGGAACGAACGAGAACCGAAAACAGTACCGTGTGGTGAAAAGCACAAACACGGAAACAAACACCCACAAACAAACAGTGAAACCCAGGCTACCTAAGTATGATTCTCAATCAGAGACAACTAATGACACCTGCCTCTGATTGAGAACCACACTAGGCCGAAACATAGAAATCCCAAAATCATAGAAAAACAAACATAGACTGCCCACCCAACTCACGCCCTGACCATACTAAATAAATACAAAACAAAGGAAATAAAGGTCAGAACGTGACAATAAACAACTGTGGTAATAAACAATAAACAAATTGTCGCAACGCATGACTAACTGCACCTTCAGTGTTTTTGTTCAATTAATTGTCGAACATTTTAAATATTTTATTGTCCCTATGTAAATTAAATAAATACGTGACATTCTATGAATTAATTAATGTGAAAGGCTCACTTGTGAAATTGGTCTTATTTCGACTTTTTTCTTTTACACAGGTCTTTTTTCGGGGGTAGGCACGTGTCTCTCAGAATGACTGTATGTCTCTCTGAATCAGTCTGTCTGTCATCTCTGTCTGCCTGACTCAGACCAGCTCTGTTATTTAACTGGAGATGGAATCAGTTAGTTCACATATAATCTCCTATGCTCCTTTTACTGTTGGCTGTGTGTGTGTGTGTGTGTGTGTTTGTGTGTTTGTGTGTGTGTGTGTGTTTGTGTGTGTGTGTTTGTGTGTGTGTATGTGTATCTGTTGGTGCATGTGTGAAAGGTTATGAGTGGTCCCTGCTCCACTGAAATACAATGTCATTTTAATCAAATCACCAATCAGCTATTGTGAGCATTGTTCAATGTTGATAACACAGGTGAGTTTCAAGCAATCAGATGACACATCTGATCCACAGCCAGAACTCCATATGGGCTCTGGCTTGTCTTGGAATGGGACCTTGACTAGTAGGAACTCCCTATATGGGCACATGGCTGTGACTCAGCCGCCTTGCACACCTGCACACCTTTTACTCCTGGTATTGTTTTCTGCCGATCCAACTCACCCGCTGCCACCCCGCTCTCCTCACCTCGACCCGCTGCCACCCCGCTCTCCTTCCCATGACCCTCTGCCACCCCACTCTCCTCCCACACAACCCACTTCCACCAAGCTCTCCTCACCTCGACCCGCTGCCACCCCGCTCTCCTCACCACGACCCGCCGCCACCAAGCTCTCCTCACCATGACCCGCTGCCACCAAGCTCACCTCCCCACGACCCACTGCCACCCCGCTCTCCTCCCCATGACCCGCTGCCACCCCGCTCTCCTCCCCATGACCCGCGGCCACCAAGCTCTCCTCCTCACGACCCGCTGCCACCCCGCTCTCCTCCCCACAACCTGCTGCCACCCCGCTCTCCTCCCCACGACCCACTGCCACCCTGCTCTCCTCCATACGACCCGCTGCCACCCCGCTCTCCCTCCACCACCCGCTGCCACCCCCGCTCTCCTCCTCACAACCCACTGCCACCCCACTCTCCTCCTCACAACCCACTGCCACCCCGCTCTCCTCCCACACAACCCGCTTCCAACCCGCTCTCCTCCTCATGACCCGCTGCCACCCCGCTCTCCTCCTCACGACCCGCTGCCACCCCGCTCTCCTCCCCACGACCTGCTGCCACCCCGCTCTCCTCCCCACGACCCACTGCCACCCCGCTCTCCTCCCCACGACCCGCTGGCACCCCGCTCTCCTCACCACCACCCGCTGCCACCCCGCTCTCCTCCTCACAACCCACTGCCACCCCGCTCTCCTCCCACACAACCCGCTTCCAACCCGCTCTCCTCCTCATGACCCACTGCCACCCCGCTCTACTCCTCACGACCCGCTGCCACCCCGCTCTCCTCCCCACGACCTGCTGCCACCCCCGCTCTCCTCCCCACGACCCACTGCCACCCCGCTCTCCTCCCCACGACCCGCTGCCACCCCGCTCTCCTCACCACCACCCGCTGCCACCCCGCTCTCCTCCTCACAACCCACTGCCACCCCGCTTTCCTCCTACACAACCCGCTTCCACCCCACTCTCCTCCTCACAACCCACTGCCACCCCACTCTCCTCCCCACGACCCACTGCCACCCCGCTCTCCTCCCCATGACCCGCTGCCACCCCGCTCTCCTCCCCATGACCCGCGGCCACCAAGCTCTCCTCCTCACGACCCGCTGCCACCCCGCTCTCCTCCCCACGACCTGCTGCCACCCCGCTCTCCTCACCACGACCCACTGCCACCCTGCTCTCCTCCCCACGACCCGCTGCCACCCCGCTCTCCCTCCACCACCCGCTGCCACCCCGCTCTCCTCCTCACAACCCACTGCCACCCCACTCTCCTCCTCACAACCCACTGCCACCCCGCTCTCCTCCCACACAACCCGCTTCCACCCCGCTCTCCTCCTCATGACCCGCTGCCACCCCGCTCTCCTCCCCACGACCCACTGCCACCCCGCTCTCCTCCCACACAACCCACTGCCACCCCACTCTCCTCCTCACAACCCACTGCCACCCCGCTCTCCTCCCACACAACCCGCTTCCAACCCGCTCTCCTCCTCATGACTCGCTGCCACCCCGCTCTCCTCCTCACGACCCGCTGCCACCCCGCTCTCCTCCCCACGACCTGCTGCCACCCCGCTCTCCTCCCCACGACCCACTGCCACCCCGCTCTCCTCCCCACGACCCGCTGCCACCCCGCTCTCCTCACCACCACCCGCTGCCACCCCGCTCTCCTCCTCACAACCCACTGCCACCCCGCTCTCCTCCTACACAACCCGCTTCCACCCCACTCTCCTCCTCACAACCCACTGCCACCCCACTCTCCTCCTCACAACCCACTGCCACCCCGCTCTCCTCCCACACAACCCGCTTCCACCCCGCTCTCCTCCTCATGACCCGCTGCCACCCCGCTCTCCTCCCCACGACCCCCTGCCACCCCGCTCTCCTCCCACACAACCCGCTTCCACCCCGCTCTCCTCCTCACAACCCACTGCCACCCCGCTCTCCTCCCACACAACCCGCTTCCACCCCGCTCTCCTCCTCACGACCAGCTGCCACCCCGCTCTCCTCCTCACGACAAGCTGCCACCCCGCTCTCCTCATCACAACGCGCTGCCACCCCGCTCTCCTCACCACCACCCGCAGCCACCCAGCTCTCCTCTGCACGACCCGCTGCAACCCTGCTCTCCTCCCACACAACCCGCTTCCACCCTGCTCTCCTCACCACGACCCGCTGCCACCCCGCTCTCCTCACCACCACCCGCTGCCACCCTGCTCTCCTCTGCACGACCCGCTGCAACCCTGCTCTCCTCCCACACAACCTGCTTCCACCCTGCTCTCCTCACCACGACCCGCTGCCACCCCGCTCTCCTCCTCACAACCCACTGCCACCCCGCTCTCCTCCCACACAACCCGCTTCCACCCCGCTCTCCTCCTCACGACCAGCTGCCACCCCGCTCTCCTCCTCACGACCCGCTGCCACCCCGCTCTCCTCATCACAACGCGCTGCCACCCCGCTCTCCTCACCACCACCCGCAGCCACCCAGCTCTCCTCTGCACGACCCGCTGCAACCCTGCTCTCCTCCCACACAACCCGCTTCCACCCTGCTCTCCTCACCACGACCCGCTGCCACCCCGCTCTCCTCACCACCACCCGCTGCCACCCTGCTCTCCTCTGCACGACCCGCTGCAACCCTGCTCTCCTCCCACACAACCTGCTTCCACCCTGCTCTCCTTCCCACGACCCGCTGCCACCCGCTCTCCTCCCTATGACCAGCTTCCACCAAGCTCTCCTCCCCATGACCCACTGCCAACAAGCTCTCCTCCCCATGACCCGCTGCCACCCCGCTCTCCTCCCCACGACCCGCTGCCACCCCGCTCTCCTCACCACGACCCGCTGCCACCCCGCTCTCCTCACCACGACCCGCTGCCACCCCGCTCTCCTCACCACAACACACTGCCAAGCTGGTGAAAATGGTCTTATAAGATATTCCATCCACTACCACCCCTTACAACATGTTTGTCAGATGTTGAAAAGCCAAACTCCTGAAGAAGGTGTTATAAATTGACCGTTGTGCCCCATTGTCCGTCTCCGCAGATGCTAGGCCAACCTACATGTTGATGTGTTCCAATATATAGTGGTTGGAATCTACCTCCCCCTGTTACTAAACCATTTGTTCATGACAAAGTGTGTAACGTGAGACCAGATCATGCCTTGTCTTCCTCCACTGAAGTTACTGAGTTGCAACTGTCTCTACCACGTCATATAAAAGTAGTTCACTATATAGGAATGTGGAACCATTTGGGACGCATCCCTACTGTAGGAGGTTTACTTCTGTTGTACAAGGGCTCTACAAGAGACAATTTAGCGGTGACATTTAGCAGAAGAGGAGTGCCCTTTGAGAAAACTTGATTTAACAGGAACACACAAAGGTCAACACATCAAAGTGGACAATCTTCATGCCTTTATAACAGAAGATCTCAGCAGTGGATTCAACGTTCAGGGTTGCAGCAAATGCTGCCTACCATTTCACTTATTAGTTCTTCTTTTTTTTCCACACAAAAGAAAATACAAAACAATAGGATCAGAGTATGAAAGGAAAACAAAAAGAGCATGTTCAGGAGAGGTAGAAAACCCTGAAGATTGAAAGGCACCTCCTCCTTTTTCAAAATATAATGGAATAAAAAAATAAAAAAATAAAGTTTACAGATTTTTTTTGGACTAAAGCAACAAATAATTAGAGATTTATACAAAGAAAAAGGAAAACATGATGTTTCTCAACCTCTTCTCCTCTGATCCCTCCATTGCTCTCTTCTCCTCCGATCCCTCCATCCCTCTTTTCTCCTTCAATCCCTCCACCCTTCTCTTCTCCTCCTATCCCTCCCTTCCTCTCTTCTCCGATCCCTCCATCCCTCTCTTCTCCTTCAATCCCTCCACCCTTCTCTTCTCCTCCCTCCCTTCCTCTCTTCTCCTCCGATCTCTCCGATCTCGCTCTTCTCCTCCGATCCCTGTCTTCTCCTCCGATCTCTCCGATCACTCTCTTCTCCTCCGATCTCTCCGATCCCTGTCTTCTCCTCCGATCTCTCCGATCCCTCTCTTCTCCTCCGATCTCTCCGATCCCTGTCTTCTCCTCCGATCTCTCCGATCACTCTCTTCTCCTCCGATCTCTCCGATCTCTCCGATCCCTGTCTTCTCCTCCGATCTCTCCGATCCCTCTCTTCTCCTCCGATCTCTCCGATCACTCTCTTCTCCTCCGATCTCTCCGATCCCTCTCTTCTCCTCCGATCTCTCCGATCCCTCTCTTGTGAACCAGGTGTGAACCAGGTGTGAACCAGGTGTGAACCAGGTGTGAACCAACCCCTATTATCACAGCGATGTACTGCCTACAGTAAAGAAGAATTACTCTCTGAGTGTTTGACCACATATTGATATTGCTGTGTTTATTTATGTATGTGAGTGTATTTGTTTCTGAGATGATGAACTTCCATTCGTCAATCCCCTATGATCACGTTCTTCATTGCCAGAACTTACCATGTCCTCTTCTCCTCCTCTCTGCCATGAAAAGTAACAGAGGAAACAATCATAAATTCACTTATCTGAGAGGAAATTCAATAAACACAGAAGCCCCAGTTGCTGTGGATAAAAGTTCTATCCAAGTTGGATAAGGTATATCAATGGGGGACAGTAGTGGTCAGGCCATCTTGTGTAGATGAACTATTTGTTCCTGCAAGACCCTGACTAGCACAGGAACGCTGCCTTACACAGGCCAGAACACGTCTACTGACGGCCAGCTGCATGGGAGAGGGTGACATGTTCTTTTGCACACCTTTGTGTCAAAATGTATTCGTCACATGCTACGAACACACCACAGGCTTAGACATTAGAGTGAAATGCTTACAAGCCCTTAAACAACAATGCAGTTTTAAGAAAATTAAGAGTTAAGAAAAATATTTGCTAAATAAACTAAAGTAAAAAATAAAAGAGCAACAATAAAATAACAATAACGAAGCTATATACAAGGGTCAATGTGCGGGGATACAAGTTAGTCGAGGTAATTGAGATAATATATTGATGTAGGTCGGGGTAAAGTGACTATGCAAAGGTAATAGATAATAACCAGTGGGAATCAGCAGCCTGGGTCAATGGAGTCAATGTAAATAGTCTGGGTGCCATTTGATTAGCTGTTCAGTTCTTATGGCTTGGTGGAAGAAGCTGTTAAGAAGCCTTTTGCACCGATACTTGGTGCTCCGCTACCTCTTGCAAAGAGAAACACAAGCGCATACAGTCACACACACTCACATATTTTAATATGATTTAACTAGGCAAGTCATTTAAGAACAAATTATTATTTTCAATGACACCATACCCTGGCCAAACCCTAACCTGGACAACGCTGGGCCAATTGTGCGCCGCCCTCTGGATATACGGACCCTACGGCCCAATCACGGCCGGTTGTGACACAACCCGGGATCGAATCAGGGTCTGTGGTGACGCCTCTAGCACTGAGATGCCTTAGACCGCTTCGCCACTCGGGAACCATACACAGTCATATAGTCACACACATACACCTAGTCACACACACAGATTCGCAAATGAAGAGACCAGCTGTAGAAACACCTCTTCTGCTTTTCTGTTATTGTTGCCTTCCTTTATAGTTATGTTCTAATCTCACCTTTCTTACACCCCCTTCATGTTTTAATCTCACCTTTTTTACACCCCCTTTATGTTCTAATCTCACCTTTTTTACACCCCCTTTATGTTTTAATCTCACCTTTTTTACACCCCCTTTATGTTTTAATCTCACCTTTCTTTACGCCCCCTTTTCTCTTCCTTCATTTCTCTCCCTCTGATCTTCTATGTAACTAATCTCACATTTCTTACACCCCTTTATGTTTTAATTTCACCTTTCTTACACCCCTTTATGTTTTAATCTCACCTTTCTTACACCCCTTTATGTTGTAATCTCACCTTTCTTACACCCATTTATGTTTTAATCTCACCTTTCTTACACCCATTTATGTTTTAATCTCACCTTTCTTGTTTTGAAAGTGGAGCTCTAGAGCCAAAACAGGTCTTTGTTTTTTGTGCACTATGTCATCCATTTTGTGTGCAATTCGGACTGCATCTGCATCTGTACCTATTTCCTGCAGTCAAATGACCTAGAGTCCTCATGGATGGAATGTTATTCATATTTTTCATAACTTCATAATTTAAAAAAAACATTAAAACAATTGTATAAAACTGGTGTTTATATGTCAAATGGTTTTGTTAAATGTCAGTGTTCTGTGATGTATATAAAGGTGTAATATTGGGATTTAAACTCAAAATTGAATACATTTCAACTTTATATCTGACATGGTACAAGCCCATAACCATGTCTGTGAGGTGTATACTTTTGTTTCAAAGTCCATTTTTATTAAGACTACCAAGAAACCCTGTGTGACCCTGATTTAGCTCACAGCAGATATTAAGAAAGAAAGATATTAAGTTGTACACTATAAAGGGAAAAGGGTGCCATTTGGAACAAATCCTGTGTGGCTGCCTGGCTTTTGGCAGGCAGTCGTAAGAGATGCTGCTGTCGCTGAAGAAGAAGACGAAGAAGAAGAAGGCAAATTATTTTAGGAATAAAGAGATCAATAACATCTTTAGTAAATCCTCCCTTCTGGGCCTTCATTAATCCAAAGTAATTCTCCTACCAGACTCAATGTGTGCATCCCAAATGGCAACATATTCCCAATGTAGTGCACTTATTTTGACCAGAGCCCTATGTGGTTAAATAGGGGGCCACTTTGGACACAGAGAGATAACTGGAGACAAAAGGAAATCTCAGAGATGAGAGAGCGAGAGAGACAGACAGAGAGAGAAAGTGAGACAGAGAGAGACACACACACACAGAGAGAGAGAGAGAGAGAGAGAGAGAGAGAGAGAGAGAGAGAGAGAGAAAGCGCACTGACACCAGAGGTTATTCAGAAAGAGATTAGCGATAGTATATTAAGCATGGTTATTTACTGGAATCGTTCATTTTTCAGCTTCAAATCGAGAGAGAGAGAGAGAGACACAGAGAAAGACAGAGAGAGAGAGAGACACAGAGAAAGACAGAGAGAGAGAGAGAGAGAGAGACACAGAGAAAGACAGAGAGAGACAGAGAGAGACAGAGAGAGACAGAGAGAGAGAGAAAGAGAGACAGAGAGAGAGAGAGAGACAGAGAGAGAGAGAGAGAGAGACAGACAGAGAGAGACAGAGAGAGAGAGAAAGAGAGAGAGAGAGAGACACAGAGAGAGACAGAGAAAGACGGAGAGAGAGAGAGAGAGAGAGAGAGAGAGAGAGAGAGACAGAGAGAGAGAAAGAGAGAGAGAGAGAGATAGACACAGAGAGAGACACAGAGAGAGACAGAGAAAGACAGAGAGAGAGAGAGACAGAGAGAGAGAGAGAGAGAGATGTGTGTGTATTCACAGCGCACATATATTTGCATTTCCAAGCTTCAGTGTTTGTTTTTGGAAGCATTATCTAACCTCAGTTGGCAAGAAACAGACAGTCTGGCCTGAATAATAAACCACTTTCATTCTCTTCTTATTCTCATAAAGAGTCAGGAGCCGTTCCAGGAATCAGAATTTGATTCATTATGCTCTGTGCGTGCCAAATGGTTCCCTATTTCCTATATACGGTAAATGACATTGTTATGAATGTTCTCAAACTGCCTTTCTACCGGCGATGCCATAGTGGTGCCCTAAAGTCCTGATAAACCCAGTCATTCTGGACGGAGGCTAAGTACTGTTTTGTCTAATTTACACTATAGTGCCTGAAAATAAAATGACATTGGTAAATAAGTTACATATTTACTAGGAAACAACGTTGCCAGCAATATCATGTCGTCAAATTTACTTTAGACAGATAGCAATGTTGTCATTACCTAGAAAAGTTGGTCCAAAATAGCTTGCAATGCTAATGTTAGCTAGCTGAAATCCGGTGACTTCCCCTCAATCTTAGCTAGCTAGCTAACGTTATACTGCATCTAAAAGACATCAAAAGGTTGCCTACTAATTATTAGCCTTCTTTTGAATGTCATTATTGTATTTCCTAGCCACCGTAATACAGTTGTGATGAAATCTTCAACAGCGCTCATTGACGACGCATTGAGTAAAATGGTCATCAATCCAAAATGAACGTTCAAAATAATATTGTGACGAAACCCATGAAAACAGGGAGTAGGGAGACATTTGGGGTGCAGATGATCTCTTCCTGTTTCTCTGTGTTTCGCAATGGAATGACAGAATCCACTAAGTCAGTTTATTCAGAAAGACAGACTTGTCAAACATGAGTGAGGGAGAAGAATTACATGAACCAATAAATAAATCACAAAACATTTTGATTTGTAGCTAATTTTTCAATAACTTTTTTCTAGACATGATAGCATGTTCTCCCAAGCATTGCTGATTCAAACTCATTACATGATTTCTGCACCTTTCAATCAAATCATTCATCAATGTATCTTGGGACCTAGAACTAGGATCTCTGTTTTATCTGAGTTTAAAAGCAAAACATTTGCAGCCATCCACTTCATTATGTCTGAAACACAGGTTTCCAGCATAGCCAATTTTGGAGCTTCGCCATCTTTCATCAAAATCTACAGCTTTGTGTCATCTACATAGCACTGAAAGTTGACATTGAGTTTCTGAATGACATCTCCAAGAGATAGAATATATAGTGAAAACAACTGTGGTCCTAAAACGGGACCTTGAGGAACACCGAAATGTATCATTGATTTTTCAGAGGACAAACCATCTACAGAGACAAACATATCTTTCAGACAGATAAGACAGTGTAGACTACATGTGTCAAACTCATTCCATGGAGGGCCAAGTGTCTGTGGATTTTCTCTCTTCCCTTGTACTTGATTGATGAAATAAGTTGTCTAGGGCTTAATTGAAAGGATGAGCCAAAAACCTGAAAGCACTTGGCCCTCCATGGAATGAGTTTGACACGCCTGGTGCAGACCAATTAGTGTTTCCAATCTCTCTGAAATAATGTGGTGGTCCATGATGTCTAAAGCGCCACTAAGGTCTTTGAGCATGAGAACAGACGCAGAGCCTTGGTCTGACGCCATTAAAAGGTCATTTACCACCTACACAAGTGCGGTCTCAGTACTATGATAGGGTCTAAAATTAGACCGGAGTGTTTCATATACATTATTTGGCTTCAGGAAGGCAGTGGATTGCAGAGCAACAGCTTTTTCTAAAATGTTTTGATGGGAATGGGAGATTCGATATAGGCCGATAGTAAAAAAAAAAAAAATCCAGGTCAAGGTTTTTAGAAGAGACTTTATTCCTACCACTTTTAGTGAGTTTGGTACACATCTGGAAGATAAGGAGACAATTATTATGTTCAACACGGGAGGGCCAAGCACAGTCATTTAATGGAATAGAGTCCATTAGGCAGCTGGAAGCCTTGGAGGCCATGATTATTTTTGTGAGAGAGATACAGGATAACAAAAACTTGAGTGTTCTGATACTTCTGTACAGACTCAGTACAACTGAGGTTTTGATATTTGCATATTCAAATAGGAGTCCATCATGTGCTTTCTAATGATCAAGATCTTTTCGTCAAAGAAGTTCATGAATTAAATGCTGCTGAAGTGAAGGCCATCCTTACGTGGGGAATGCTGGTTTTTAGTTAGCTATACCATGGTATCAAAAATACATTTTGGGATTGTTTTTCTTCTCCTGAATCAGGTTGGAAAAGTAGGCTTTTTGATATTGCACGGTACTGTCTTTCCGAGCTAGTCAGAAGACTTCCAATTTGGTGGAGCGCCATTTCCGTTCCAATTTTCTGGAAAATTCCTTCAGGGCACAGGTATTTTCTGTATATCAGGGAGCTAGTTTCTTGTGAAAAGTTTGTTTTGTTTTTAATGGAGCAACTGTATGTAGGGTTTTACCTAAGGTTAAGTATAGCTCCTCGGTTAGGTGGTTAACTGATTTTTGTAATACTATGTCCTGCGTCCTTGGATAGGTGGGGGGTGTCTGGAAGGGCACCTAGGAATCTTTGGGTTGTCCGAGAATTTATAGCGCTGCTTTTGATAGTCTTTGAGTTTGAGCTTGAGTTAATTATTTGTTGCATTTGGAATCGTAAAAAGATGGTGTTCCGATAGTCCAGGATTATGAGGAAAACATATAGGTCCACAACATCTATTCCAGGGTATGATTATGGCAATGCGTAGGTCCCGCGACATGTTGGTGATGGCGCCAAAGCCTTTTGGAGTGGGTGTGTGGACTTCTCCATGTGAATATTGAAATCACCAAAACATGTATTTGTGTAGCTCTAGCTACATTTATGTGAAATTGTTTAAAATTATGAATGTTTCACCGCTTCTGCCATGTACTGTAGTCTGAGAGGCACACTGTATATTCATACTCTTGCCAATTCATCTATCTGTCACAAATATACCCACTTAGATTAGAGAAATCGTTGAAGAGTAATGGGACTTCATCACCCTCCAATGAGACATGGATAATGAGACATTGAAAACTATGACACTATGGTCTAAGTCATTTCTCCGCCATTGCTCTGTCTTGCTGCTTTACCTCAGAGTTACATTATTGGCCATTACTCTTCATTGAGTTCCGCCATGCAGCTGAGTTCTGTGGACCTAGGAAAGAGGGAGAGTGTATCAGAGAGGGAGAGAGAGAAAGACCTAGGAAAGAGGGAGAGTGAGACAGAGAGAGGAGATAGAGAGACCTGGGAAAGAGGGAGAGTGATGCAGAGACAGAGGGAGAGAGAGACCTAGGAAAGAGGGAGAGAAAGATCAGTTCATTTATGTGTTTCTTTCAGGAGAGATTTGGACTCTCTAGAAGGCTCAGAGTAGGCATTGGGGTTTAGCAGGAATAATAAATGAATTCATTTCGATCTATTTCCAAAGCTTAGATTATTTTCAGGCTGTATATATTTAGAGAGCAGAATGAAACCATGGATCATCCTTCCACTTCCTCCTGATGGTGTGATGCTTTGGCATTGCCTGGGTGAATGATGGGTTGATGAATGTGAGTTTATATTGAAGAGATTGAGGCTAGTCTCTATAATTACCCAATGTTTTTTTCTGTGCCCTCTCTCTCAATCTTTATCTCTCTCTCTCTCTCTCTCTCTCTCTCTCTCTCAATCTTTCTCTCTCTCTCTCTCTCAATCTTTCTCTCTCTCTCCCTCTCTCTCTCTCAATCTTTCTCTCTCAATCTTTCTCTCTCTCTCAATCTTTCTCTCTCTCTCTCTCTCTCCATATCCCTCTCTCCATATCCCTCTCTCCATATCCCTCTCTCCATATCCCTCTCTCCATATCCCACTCTCCATATCCCTCTCTCCATATCCCTCTCTCCATATCCCTCTCTCCATATCCCTCTCTCCATATCCCACTCTCCATATCCCACTCTCCATATCCCTCTCTCCATATCCCTCTCTCCATATCCCTCTCTCCATATCCCTCTCTCCATATCCCTCTCTCCATATCCCTCTCTCCCTCTCCCTCTCTCCATATCCCTCTCTCCATATCCCTCTCTCCATATCCCTCTCTCCATATCCCTCTCTCCATATCCCACTCTCCATATCCCACTCTCCATATCCCACTCTCCATATCCCTCTCTCCATATCCCTCTCTCCATATCCCTCTCTCCATATCCCACTCTCTATCTTTCTATCTTTCTCACTCCCTCTGTTTCTATCATGCTCTTGCCATCTCTCCTTCTTACAGTTTTTCTCAAATGCTAAAACACAATTTCTGAAACCTTGCTCCATTTCCTGAAAACATTAAACACAAAACCTAATCTTCAAGCACTATTTACATAACCTCTGACTCCTCTTGCAAAATTCGCCTCAAAACAGTTTTACCTGGGTCCAAAATCAAACACTGCTCTCAAATCATAAACAAAGTGATCAAAATGATATACACTCTCAAGCAGTCAGTAAACAGCAGTCAGTAAACAGCAGTCAGTAAACAATACACTGAAAAATAGAAAACACATTGTTCAAAACATACAATTCTCAGGGAGAAGTACATTTTTTATTAGAAAAAATATTCATATTTTTCCGTCATTGTCCTTTGATGAAAGAAAATATGTTCTATCATAGTAGCTCAAAATTGATCAGAAATTACTACTCTGCTTTGCTCTTTGCAATTTAGTTTTTTGTTCTTCCTCCTCCTTGTACCCCTATTTTTACAGCACTGTACCCTGCATCTCACACACTTGTCCTTTGTCTCTGTGATACTGTAATTCTTGTTCTTTGTTGATATGAATCTGCAACCAGTCAAAATCTATTGAGCAGTCAGTACTGTTAATAAATGGAAAGCACAATGTTCAGGGACATACGATTTGTCCATTGTACAGTATACAGCCTACAATGCACTGTACTACAGTATCCATTCTCAGACTTTCTCCTTCCCACCTTCAACAACCTGTTTGCTCTCTGAACTGGCTTATATTGGTTGTGTCGCATCATTTCAAACAGGTTAAATTAATTTTGAGTGGTTGTGTTCAATCAATGACATGTGTTCTCTGTTTGTATTTGATTCAATTGAGAAAAACTGTAAATCAATTAGTCACACACTTAACAGATGTTATTGCGGGTGTTGCGAAATGCTTGTGTTCCTAGCTCCAACAGTGCAGTAATATCTAACAATTCACAACATTAAACACAAATCTAAAAGTAAAAGACTGGAATTATAAATATATATAAATATTAGGGTGAGCAATGTCGGAGTCCGAAGTCCGGAGTATAAAAACACTACTAGCTCTTGTCACATGTATGTGAAACTGTTTAAAAGTATGAATGTTTCACTGCTTCTGCCATGTACTGGAGTCTGAGAGGCACACTGTATCTTCATACTCTTGCCAATTCATCTAACTGTCACAAATATACCCATTTAGATCAGAGAAATCGTTGAAGAGTAATGGGACTTCATCACCCTCCAATGAGACATGGAGTATGAGACATCGAAAACTATGACACCATTGTACATAGGGCAGCAGCCGATAAGGTGCAGGGTTGAGTAACCGGGCGGTAGCCTGCGAGCGACAATGACTAAGGTCCGGGCAGGGTACTGGGTGGAGGCTGGCTAGTGATGGCTATTTAACAGTTTGATGGCCTTGCAATAGAAGCTGTTTTTCAGCCTCTTGGCCCCAGCTTTGATGCACCTGTACTGACCCTATCTTCTGGATGATAGCGGAGTGAACAGGCTGTGGCTCGGGTGGTTGATATGCTGGCGTTCCAGTGACATCGGATGCTGTAGGTGTCCTAGAGTGTCAGGTAAATTGGAGGTGATATGATCCCTAACTAGCCTCTCAAAGCACTTCATGATGACAGAAGTAAGTGTTACAGGGCGATAGTCATTTAGTTCAGTTACCTTTTCTGTCTTGGGTACAGGAACAATGGTGGACATCTTGAAGCAAGCAGGGGACAGGGAGAGAGGGACAGGGAGAGATGTATTATGTTCGTAAACACTCCAGCCAGCTGGTCTGCGCCATGCTCTGAGGACATAGGGAGGCACGTAAAGGGGAAAGGAAACACCAGGATTTAGAACGCCAGCTCACTGTAACTGCACATCGCCATATTGGCATTGTTGCATCACTGGCAGGAGAGAACATATTGGCATTGTTGCATCACTGGCAGGAGAGAACATATTGGCATTGTTGCATCACTGGCAGGAGAGAACATATTGGCATTGTTGCATCACTGGCAGGAGAGAACAGTTTGGAACTCCCCAAAATGGCTGAATTTACAGAGTAGCTCCGAGTCTGAGAATGAGTTTAATACAGAGAATGAAATAATGTTAGTTAGGGAACCAATAAAACTACTGAAGCCGCTCATGTTTGAACCAATCATTACCCCAGATCATAGAGTTCGTTCTCGTACCAGTAACTAACAACACAAATATGGCGCCTGAAACACCTCTGTTAGATGGGCGGCGTAGGCAAACACAAACTGGTGTGAGTGGGGATGCTGACAGATAATGGCTAGAGTCGGAGTGTGTGAGTTGTAAAGAGATGGTGTCGATACAGAACAAAATACCAGCGGATGGTGGCTGTATTACATTCAATCAGAGGTTCCTGTCTGTTTGTCTGGATGGTGGCTGTATTACATTCAATCAGAGGTTCCTGTCTGTTTGTCTGGATGGTGGCTGTATTACATTCAATCAGAGGTTCCTGTCTGTTTGTCTGGATGGTGGCTGTATTACATTCAATCAGAGGTTCCTGTCTGTTTGTCTGGATGGTGGCTGTATTACATTCAATCAGAGGTTCCTGTCTGTTTGTCTGGATGGTGGCTGTATTACATTCAATCAGAGGTTCCTGTCTGTTTGTCTGGACGGTGGCTGTATTACATTCAATCAGAGGTTCATCTGGCGATGTATTTATTGCACAGGTCCCTAATGAAGGACTTCCTGGCAGAAGAGGTTAATCAACCACTCAGCAGCCAATATACCAGTTAAATAATTGGTGAAATTTAGCTTGATTATAAATTGTTTAAGGTCAATATCAGTAGTGTGTAGGTGCTCAATTTATATATCAAATCCAATCCAATCAAATTGTATTTGTCACATGCACCGAATACAACAAGTGTAGAAATGCTTACTTACAAGCCCTTAACCAACAATGCAGTTTTAAGAAAAATACTTAAAATATCATCAGTATCCTATACCAATGTTTACCACCAGAGTTGTTTGGCTCATTGGTAACATATTTACCTTTTAGATTAGACGACAGGAGTTGGAATCGCAGAGAGCATCATGATTGATGAAATCTCATTCTAACCAATAATGGGACGTGCTCATTATAAATACATGGTGGTTTAGTTTTGGTTTTAGACTAACTTTGATTATGATTTAGTTCGCGGAGCATACAGGCTGACAGCTTATCACTAGTTCACCCGATGGCCACATGGGAGGACGAGGTGTACAGTGTCTTATCCCTGCATATAACGGCTGACCTCTTCATCTGAGGAGGAGTAGGAAGGATCGGACCAATATGCAACGTGGTAAGTGTCCATGTTCATATTTATTATAACTCAGAACACTAAGACCAAAATAAATTTAAAAAAATAGACTAACACGAAACAGTTCTGTCTGGTACAGAGACAGAAAACAACTACCCACAACCCATAGTGGGAAAACAGGCTGCCTAAGTATGGTTCTCAATCAGAGACAACGATTGCCAGCTGCCTCTGATTGGGAACCATACCAGGCCAAACACATAGAAATACAAAACCTAGACTACAAAATATAGAATGCCCACCCCAACTCACGCCCCGACTAAACTAAAACAGAGACATAAAAAAGGAACTAAGGTCAGGACGTGACACTGCGTGTGTCATTTCTTTCATAAGGCATGCATAGCCAGAAGCAAAGGCATTGAATAAAGGTTTGAATAAAACCAGGTAATTTAATAAATCTAGTCTAGCCTAAGACATAGGCCTTATGTAAAAATAGTATTAGTTAGCTTGTCCACTATAACAACAGGTTCAAGCGTAACCAGATAAACTTGCTTTGAAGATACTAGTTTCAGGGCACACTAATGCCGTGTCACTGTCGCTAGAAAAGTGAGTTCAACTAGCTTTGGCTGCCATCTATTGGAAAGGAATGGTTACTACAATGGGCAGCTAGTTGGGAGTCAAAGTAGACTTCAATAATATATGCCATTTAGCTGATTCCTTTATCCGAAGCGATATCATGGATGGTCAGTCCTTTTAGCTGTCTATGAATTTGAGAGTGGTTACAGTTCCCCAGCCCTCAGCTTTTTACCCAAAGAGGAGCAGGGAGAGACATTGCTATTGTTTATACTGCTGATTGCCACTTTAAGGTGAAGATTTAATACACACCAAAATATGTTACAGATACTATATAAATGTCCCATCACTCAGACAGTGAATACACAGCATCCAGCACAGCAAACAATCAATCAATCAAATGTATTTTACAAAAGCCCTTTTTTATCATCAAAATAATAACCATAGTGGTTATAGAGGGTGCAACAGTTCAACACCTCAGTTGGCTTTTCATAGCTAAAGGTTGAGAGAGAGAGAGTCGAAACAGTAGAACCGGGACACGGTAGCACATCCAGCTCTTTAGTGCTGGTTCCGGTAGACCGCTTCTCCACCGCAGCACAGGAAACACTCTGGCACCCAGGGGTCAGTTTGGCTGTACTAACTGTTCTTTCCTGATGGTAGAAAACAATTAAGACATCTATTAGGCTATAGTTATATTCAATACTCACTTCAGATACTGGAAATGAACAATAGCCTTAGAAATAACATGTATTTGCATGTACCTCCTTTGCCTCCTGAACAATCTCCTCCAGGATGAAAACATTTTCAGGGATGAAGATGTCATCCTGAAAACAAACAGTAAACGTTTTGTTAATATATCAGTTGGCTTTAACAAGCTACCTGTCTTGTGTACTTTGTCCACACACACACACACACACACACGCACACAGTAAATGCAGGGAAATGTATTTTTCAGCAAACATTAGCTATGTCAACAGTCGAGCTAAATGAGGTGGAGTTAACGAAACATTACAAAACAAATCTGTCAACAAAGTGTATTACAGTACTTGACTATCTGAGGTGGAAGCTAGCTACTACAGTAACTAACGTTACCTAATAACAGGGGTACACAGATAAACTGTTGCAATTTATGTTGCAGTTGAGTTGCTTGCTAACGTTATTTGCTGGGGGGTGTTACACAAAACACTTCAGACGCAATTAGCTAGTTACCTTCAATTAGAGTTGCAACAAAGTTGTCCTGTGTCTAACGCTAGCCTAGTCAACAACATGACCGGTTAACGTTACCTCAGGCGCAAGCGGAGGGTTTCAACGTAGGCCGATGACTCCTTTCCATTCGGAAACTCCCGGGTTGCCACATCGAAAGTGCCCTTCATTGCGAAGTCTGCCTCCGTGAAGAGCTGTCTGCAGATCCTGCTAGCTCAAGCAAGTCCTTCCTCTTCATGGTATGGAGCCACTTCTACAAAAGTTGTGGGTCCTTGGGCAGTCGATGGTAGTTTACCAAGGGATGTTGTTGGAGCCAATTCATACAGCCTGGCATAATACAGTTCATGTTTGAATTACTACTTGTTGCCATCTTCAGTCACTCTCTGCGTGAAAACTCAATAACACAGACAATTTGCTGACTTCGGCCAATGACGCACTGGCGTCAGTCGTTAGTGTTACTATGGCAATTTAAAATGGCTCTGAACATAAAATAAGCTCAAATAAACGTTTTCGGCAATCAAAATACTAAATATAGAGGTGTTTTTTTAAATGTTAAATGCACATGTTTATTATTAGTGGATGGAATACATCTCTTTGCTTAGTTCCACTTCCTAAATTGTTTCCATTACGCTTTAAATATCTGACTCATGTCGGCCATGGAGAACGAGAGCCCACAGTCCTCGGGAGCGGCCCAAGTCGATGGCACTGTGTTATCCTCAAGCAGGCAAAGAAGGTGTTTAGCTTGTCCGGGAGCAAGAGGTCGGTGTCCTCGACGTGGCTGGTTTTCGTGTCTGAGCTGTTGAATTGCGACTCCACTTTGAAGAGATGAAGAGATTCCTATCCATGTCTGTGACATTTTGTCTTGTAACCTTATTAATAATGTATGCTTAAAGAAAAATATATTGAAATAATATTGAAATAGTAGACACAGTATAGAGTAACCTCTGAGATGACTTACTTTTTATACAGCTATGACAGACGCAGTAGCCTATACGGAGTGCCTTTCTCACAAAAGGCCTGGTCAAAAGTAGTGCACTATATAGGGAATAGTGTTCCATTTGGGACGCAACCCTTGTGTAACTTCTCAAGAACAACAACTAGGTCACCTAAACAGAACCCTCTCGTCAGCCGAAGTGGCTGAAATCTCATGCATCTGGAGGTGGGAAGTGTAGGGAACGAGGCTATTTGCCACTTATCAATCTGAATGTACATACATACTTACATATCTCAGTATCCTTTACTAGGACCTAGTGTTGAAATCATTATTATTTAGGACCTATTTCAACACCCGGTCCTAGTAAAGGATACTGAGATATGTAAGTATGTGTGTAATAGTTATACAACGTAACACGTCTTATGGTGACATACAGCATCACCACACGATGAGTGGAGTCAGTCAACTGCCTTCCTGTGTGTCTGTCTGTCTTTTTGTCTGGCTATCTGTTTGTCTCTTTGTCTGGCTGGCTGAAAGTCTGTCTGGCTGTTTGTCTGGCTGGCTGGCTTTCTGTTTGTCTGGCTGGCTGTCTGGCTGTCAGTCTGTCTGGCTGCCTGTCTGTTTGTCTGGCTGGCTGGCAGTCTGGCTAGCTGGCAGTCTGGCTGGCTGTCTGTCTGGCTAGTGTAAAAGCTGTCAGAGCAGGATGTCATTTTGTCTCTCACCTTCTCTGTGAACATGAAGTACTGTCGTCTCGCTCTTAGAGGAAAAAGCCACGGGGTGCAGATGGAAACAACTCAATCACACCTTTACATCCACCGACTGCATTGAACAATGTTCGAGGCCTGGCAGAGAGAGAGAGAGGGAGAGAGAGAGAGAGAGAGAGAGAACGTGAAAGCTAGACAGAGAGAGAGAGAACGAGAATGAGAGATCTAAAGAGAGAGAGAGAGAGAGAACGAGAATGAGAGAGCTAGACAGAGAGAGAGAGAGAGAGAACGAGAATTAGAGAGCTAGACAGAGAGAGAGAGAGAGAGAGAACGAGAATGAGAGCGCTAGACAGAGAGAGAGAGTGAGAGAGAGAGAGAGAGAGAGAGAGAGAGAGAGAGAGAGAGAGAGAGAGAGGGAGAGAGAGAGAGCTAGACAGAGAGAGCGAGAGAGAAAGAGAGAGAGAAAGGGAGAGGGGGAGAGAGAGAGAGCTAGACAGAGCGAGAGAGAGAGAGAGCTAGACAGAGCGAGAGAGAGAGAGAGCTAGACAGAGAGAGAGAGAGACAGAGAGAGAGAGAGAGAGAGAGAGACAGAGAGAGAGAGAGAGAGAGAGAGAACATCCTTTTCTTATATTTCTGTGCTTTAGATCTGGTCTCTCATTCAATCCCTGCATTTGTGACATCTTGTGAGGATGCTTTAATCTCTATTCTTCAGAAAGGAAACCATGTGACTTTGACAAGTGCTGTATGGATTTGAAGCCCTTTGTTACATAATTTTAACCATTGTTAGACTTTTGCTATCACTTTCTAGTCAAGTGTACCATAAATCGAATCTGTCTGTCTGTCTCTCTCTCGGTCTCTCTGTCTGTCTGTCTGTCTGTCTGTCTCGCTCTCTCTTTCTGTCTCTCTCTCTGTCTCTCTCTCTGCCTGCCTGCCTCCCTCCTCCTTCCTACGCACCCAACTCAGTGGTTGAGACAGCTCTTTCCTTCCTCCCTGAGTTGGCTTAAGGTCAGTCATTCATATAAATCTCCCTAACCTAGTTAAGGACAGGAGACCCATCAGGATCAATCAACAACAGGGCTAGAGTCCTCTTCTCCACTCCCCTGTGTCTTGTTCCTTCTCTCCCTCTCACCCCTTTACTTTGGTCCATCTGCCACACTGTCTGCCCAGTTATTACTTGTGGAGCCACTATGATGATTTTAGTGACACAGCTGTCGCCAAGTAGAAGACAGGGAAAAGAGAGTTGTTAATGTTAGTGAGGAAAGGTTTCTCTTTTAAACTTTTACTCAAGTAATATTTTACTGTTTGACTTTCCTTTTCTATTAAGGTATCTATCCTTTTACTCGAGTATGACAAGTAGGTATTTTTTCTACCAATGTGTAGTCGAAGCTGTAGTTATGATGAGAGAAGGTGCTTTTGTTCTAGTGGTTATTTCTGTTCTGAAAAATGTTAAGGCAAACACCTTCGTGAATGCTTTATTCCTGGCTACGACTGCTCTAGGTGGTATTATAGAAATAACCAATTCATCCTTCTCTCCCTTCTCTCTCTTTATCGCTCATCTTTCCTAATTTTCATGGACATCCCCCTCTATAATTCCCATCTACAATCCCCCTCTAAATCCCCGTCTACATATACCACGGCTTTCGACAAATCAGCATTCAGATCTCAAACCACCCAGTTTATACCACGGGTATGACAAAACATTTATTTTAACTGCTCTAATTACCTTAGTGAACAGTTTATAATAGCAATAAGGCACCCCGGGGGTTTGTGATATATGGCCAAGGGCTGTATCCAGGCCTTGCGTCATGCATAAGAACCGCCCTTAGGCAATGTACTTTGGCAATATACCACACCTCTCATACCGTATTGCTATTATATACAAGGTCTGAGGCAATATGCCTTTGGCCTAAAGGCAAAGGATCCCAGAATTCACAAAATACATCAGAAGTACAGACACTGTCATCCTGCAAGAAACATGGTATTAAGGAGATGGACCCACTGGTTGCCCTCTAGGTTACAGAGAGCTGGTAGTCCCATCCACCAAACTACCAGGTTATACACAGGGAAGAGACTCAAGGGGTATGATAATTTGGTACAGATCAGACTTAACCCACTCCATTGAATTGATCAAAACAGGAACATTTTACATTAGGCTAGAAATATATGTGTATATTTCTTTAATTGAAAAATATATTCCTATGTGCTATCTATATCCCCACACTATAATCCCCATACTTTAATGAAGACAGCTTCTCCATCCTAGAAGGGGAGATCAACCATTTCCAGGCCCAGGGACATGTAGTAGTCTGTGGTGGCGTAAATACCAGAACTGAACAAGAATCTGTCATCCTTAGTGCAAAGGGGGACAAACACCTAGCTGGACATTACATAATATCCTCCCAAATATGACCCCTTAGACACAACTATGACAAAACAACCAACAAAAATGGGTCACAACTCTGGCAGCTCTGTCGCACACTGGGTGTGCAACAGTAGCGGCCCGTGCCATTAAAGAGGAGCAAAGATGATTAAAATGTCTTATTTGTATTACAGCGTTGAAGGACATCCCACCCTGACAAGCTGCAGATGTAAAAAAACTTGTTGTGAACCTCCCGGTCACCAGGATAATCACCATATCCCAGGAAATGATTTGTTCCGTTTGCTTCCGTTTCAGAAACGTTTTTCAACAGAATCGACGGAATGAATACACCACTGATCACAACCAAACACAGTTCACTTTCATAGCAGCCACATACAAACAGCATGATCCTTTTGATCGTTGGATAATTTCTTCTCACATTTACCTCCTCCTCTCACCTTTTCCTTTCCCTTGTCCCACAACGCATCAGTTGTCTGTGACCAGGCGAGAAAAAAAAATCCAAACCAAACTTTCATATCATAGCCACTAATTGCTACAGACAGCCTACATCGTTGTTAACCATATCAGCTGACATAAAGTTAACATAGCTACTGTAGCTAATGCGTTAGTAAACCCACTACACTCATGTATCAGGTATGAAGGTAAGACCCAGATGCAGACAACGTCAAATTAACAATGGTTTAATAATCCAACACAGGCAGGCAATAGACAGGTCAATGCAGGCCGGACGGCAGGCTCAGGATAGGCAGAGGTCAATAATCCAGAGGTGGGGCAATGATACAAGCCTGCAGGCAGGCTCAGGGTCAGGGACAGGCAGAGTGGTCAGGCAGGTGGGCTCAGAGTCAGGGACAGGCAGAGTGGTCAGGCAGGTGGGCTCAGGGTCAGGGACAGGCAGAGTGGTCAGGCAGGTGGGCTCAGGGTCAGGGACAGGCAGAGTGGTCAGGCAGGTGGGCTCAGGGTCAGGGACAGGCAGAGTGGTCAGGCAGGCGGGCTCAGAGTCAGGATAGGCAAGGGTCAAAACCAGGAGGGTGAGAAAAAGTGAGACTGGGAAAATCAAGAGCTGAGACAGAAAAACGCTGGTTGACTTGACAAACAAGAGGAACTGGCAACAGACACACAGAGAACACAGGTATAAATACACATGGGGATAATAGGGAAGATGGGTGACACCTGGAGGAGGGTTGAGACAATCACAAAGACAGGTGAAACAGATCAGGGTGTGACATCTTGCAGTACAGTCAGAAAGCAGTTTAGCAGTTACACAGCCACGGTGTAGATTAGTGAATGTATCTGAACTGCAGCCATACATATCAAACACTTTTGTTTTATGTAGCTTAATAACATATCATGCATGCTAGCTTACCTGACATCTCTGGAGACTAGAGGTCGACCGATTATGATTTTTCAACGCCGATGCCGATACCGATACCGATTATTGGAGGACCAAAAAAAAGCCGATGCCGATTAATCGGCCGATTAAAATTAGTATTTATTTATATACAGTATATATATATATATATATTGCTCAAAAAATAAAGGGAACACTAAAATAACACATCCTAGATCTGAATGAATGAAATATTTTTATTAAATACTTTTTTCTTTACATAGTTGAATGTGCTGAAAACAAAATCACATTAAAATTATCAATGGAAATCAAATTTATCAACCCATGGAGGTCTGGATTTGGAGTCACACTCAAAATTAAAGTGGAAAACCACACTACAGGCTGATCCAACTTTGATGTAATGTCCTTAAAACAAGTCAAAATGAGGCTCAGTAGTGTGTGTGGCCTCCACGTGCCTGTATGACCTCCCTACAATGCCTGGCCATGCTTCTGATGAGGTGGTGGATGGTCTCCTGAGGGATCTCCTCCCAGACCTGGACTAAAGCATCCACCAACTCCTGGACAGTCTGTGGTGCAACGTGGCGTTGGTGGATGGAGCGAGACATCATGTCCCAGATGTGCTGAATTGGATTCAGGTCTGGGGAAATGCCAGTCCATAGCATCAATGCCTTCCTCTTGCAGGATCTGCTGATACACTCCAGCCACATGAGGTCTAGCATTGTCTTGCATTAGGAGAAACCCAGGGCCAACCGCACCAGCATATGGTCTCACAAGGGGTCTGAGGATCTCATCTCGGTACCTAATTGCAGTCAGGCTACCTCTGGCGAGCAAATGGAGGGCTGTGCGGCCCCCCAAAGAAATGCCACCCCACACCATGACTGACCGACCACCAAACCGGTCATGCTGGAGGATGTTGCAGGCAGCAAGACGTTCTCCACGGCGTCTCCAGTCTCTGTCACATCTGTCACGTGCTCAGTGTGAACCTGCTTTCATCTGTGAAGAGCACAGAGCGCCAGTGGCAAATTTGCCAATCTTGGTGTTCTCTGGCAAATGCCAAACGTCCTGCACGGTGTTGGGCTGTAAGCACAACCCCCACCTGTGGACGTCGGGCCCTCATACCACCCTTATGGAGTCTGTTTCTGACCGTTTGAGCAGACACATGCACATTTGTGGCCTGCTGGAGGTCATTTTGCAGGGTTCTGGCAGTGCTCCTCCTGCTCCTCTTTGCACAAAGGCGGAGGTAGTGGTCCTGCTGCTGGGTTGTTGCCCTCCTTCGGCCTCCACGTCTCTTGATGTACTGGCCTGTCTCCTGGTAGCGCCTCCATGCTCTGGACACTACGCTGACAGACACAGCAAACCTTCTTGCTACAGCTCGCATTGATGTGCCATCCTGGATGAGCTGCACTACCTGAGCCACTTGTGTGGGTTGTAGACTCCATCTCATGCTACCACTAGAGTGAAAGCACCGCCAGCATTCAAAAGTGACCAAAACATCAGCCAGGAAGCATAGGAACTGAGAAGTGGCCCACGGTCCCCACCTGCAGAACCACTCCTTTATTGGGGGTGTCTTGCTAATTGCCTATAATCTCCACCTGTTGTCTATTTTATTTGCATAACAGCATGTGAAATGTATTGTCAATCAGTGTTGCTTCCTAAGTGGACAGTTTGATTTCACAGAAGTGTGATTGATTTGGAGTTACATTGTGGTTTGTAAGTGTTCCCTTTATTTTTTTGAGCAGTGTATATATACACACACACCCACACACATTTTTTTGTAATAATGACAATTGCAACAATACTGAATAAACAATGAACACTTATTTTAACTTAATATAATGCATATTATGGGATTTTGGATGGGTGTTCTGAAGGTGATTCCACAGGGTTGTATCTTATTATTTAGCCGTTGCTGACCACATGCTTACATCTTTATCACAAATAAGACACCATACTTTCCCTGGTGCCAATTCCATGTAATAGTCCCACACTGGTGCTCTGCTTTTCTCTGCCATCTGTAAAACACACACAAACACACAGCTCTGAAGTGACAATGATACTGAAGAGTCTGCTTAGGAGACAAATACTCTCAACTGTTTGAATAAAAATAGAGTTTAAGTTACCTGTGATGAATGCTGAAAACAGAAACTGTCATTTCAAAATGCACGAAATCCTATTTGAATAATGGGCATGGTAAGAATTGACTACCAAAGTGCGAGACATAATTCCCATGACACCTTCTAGCAAAATCTGAAAAGCGGTTCCTTCATTCATTTATTCCATAAGATATTTTTAGATTCACTTAAAATAAGGTCTGTGTTTCGTGTAGGCTTACACCACCTTGCCAATCTTATAACTGTGTAGATATCCATAGGACAAGGTAACTCTGATCAATATTGGCTAAATATAAGCGAAGATACATTTTTTTGTAGAGTGGATTTATGAAAACGTTACCTTATGCTAGTGAGATTTACATGGGTATCAAAATGCCGAGGCGGTTTAAACACGAAACACAGACCTTATTGGAAGTAGATCTATGGAAGACATGAACATAAGGAAGGAACCCCTTTCAAGTACAGCAGCAAGTTATTACAGGAATTATAACGCGTCGACTATTTCTCTCTAAACCATATACCTTTGACTATTATGAGCCTACTGCTGCCTACCACCCCTCAGTCAGACTGCTCTATCAAATATCAAATCATAGACTTAACTATAATAAACACACAGAAATAAGAGCCTTAGGTCAAGTCCGGAAACTATCACCTTGAAAACAAGACGTTTATTCCGTTCTGTATTTTATCTAACGTGTGGCATCCATGAGTCTAAATATTCCTGTTACATTGCACAACCTTCAATGTTATGTTATAATTAAGTAAAATTCTGGCAAATTAGTTCGCAAAGAGCCAGACGGCCCAAACTGTTGCATATACCCTGATTCTGCGTGCAATGAACGCAAGAGGTGACACAATTTCACCTGGTTAATATTGCCTGCTAACATGGATTTCTTTTAGATAAATATGCAGGTTTAAAAATATATACTTGTGTATTGATTTTAAGAAAGCCATTGATGTTTATTGTTAAGTACACATTGGAGCAACGACAGTCGTTGTTTGATTGTTTTTTATAAGATATGTTTAATGCTAGCTAGCAACTGACCTTGGCTTACTGCATTTGCGTAACAGGCAGGCTCCTCGTGGAGTGCAATGTAATCAGGTGGTTAGAGAGTTGGACTAGTTAACTATAAGGTTGCAAGATTGAGTCCTCCGAGCTGACAAGGTAAAAATCTGTTGTTCTGTTCTGTTCAAAATAAGAAAGTGTTCTTAACTGACTTGCCAAGATAAATAAAGGTGCATTTTTATTTCTTTAAATAAAATAAATTTTAAAAAATCGGCAAAATCGGCGCCCAAAAATACTGATTTCCGATTGTTATGAAAACTTGAAATCGGCCCTAATTAATCGGCCATTCCTCTACTGGAGACCAAGCAATATGTGAGAGGAGGACCCTATACAGTAGGATTCTGACTGGTGTCACCTTCATTCATTAACAGGTATGGAGGAGATCAATTCTGTTACTTGTTCACTTGTTGTTAGTCTCCGATATTTCAATTTTGTGATAGTTGCTCACTCTACTACAGTGGCTACAATAGGGATAGCAGGTAGCCTAGTGATTAGAGCGTTTGGCTAGTAACCGAAAGTTTGCTGGATCAAATCCCCGAGCTGACAAGGTAAAAATCTTTTGTTCAACCCCTGAGTACAAAGCAGTACCGTACCTAGGGGACAGCTGGAAGGGTATGGCCCCTTTCCCTACAATGTTGCTACTGTTCCTCGGGTGCCGTGGATGTCAATTTGTTTATTGTTTATTTTATTTGCATTGGCAATGTAAATATTTGTTTCCCATGCCAATAAAGCCCCTATGAATTGAATTGAGAGAGAAAGCGAGAGAGCAAGAGAGAGAGTAGAAAGAGAGAGAAAGTCATATTTGAGATAGAATGGGAGAGAGACAAATAGTAACAGAGTATGTAAGCGACAGAGAGAGAGAGAGAGAGAAAGCCAAGCCAGTGAGAGAGAGAGAGAGAGAGAGAGAGAGACTGTACGACAGGGGAGGTAGAGAGAGAGAGAGAGGGGAGGTAGAGAGAGAGGCACAACTTTCTCCTTTGAGATGAACTTTCTACTGTGAGAAATATTCTTCACCAAGAGATTAATTATTCGCAGAAGTTGCTATATTCATTCCAAATTGTATCTTTTTAAACCCTGATGAAAAACAAAAATACTCATGGGGAAAGGAGCAATGGCTTCTCTTGCAGCCAAATATGTATTTGCCTGAGGGACACTGAATAATAACATCTGCGTAGTAAGCAGTAACTTACTTATTATTAGCATTATTGTTATTATGATTATTGTTGTTCTGATTATTATTCCAAATAGTAGTGGTATGGGTAGTACAGTAGGTGTGCTGGGCTGGTAATGATAGCAATTTAATGATGGTGGTGGTAGTAGTAGTAATGATGACGGTAGTTGGAGTGCTGGTGTAACGGTGAAGAAGACAGTTATAGTTTTAGTAAGTGGTAGGTAAACGACATTAGAGGTAGAAATGCTACGAGTGGTAATGGTAGTAAGGGAAAGGGAAAGGGGGATACCTACTGTAGTCAGTTGTACAACTGAATGCATTCAACTGAAATGTGTGTTCTGCATTTAACCCAACCCCTCTGATTCAGAAAGGTGCGGCGGGGATGCCATAATCAACATCCACGTCTTCGGCGCCCGAAGAGCAGTGGGTTAACTGCCTTGCTCAGTGGCAGAATGACAGATTTTTACATTGTCAGATCGGGGATTCGATCCAACAACCGCTCGGTTACTGGCCCAACGCTCTAACCACTAGTAGTAGGGATGGTTGTAGTATTAGCGTTAATAATAGTGGTGGTATTATTGTTTATAGTATTAATAATAGTGGTGGTAGCATTGTTTATAGTATTAATAATAGTTGTTACGGTTTTCTTCCGTCGAAAGAGAGTCGGACCAAAATGCAGCGTGGTTAATACGATACATGTTTAATGACGAGAATAAACACGACAATACAAAAACAACAAACGGAACGTGAAACCTATACAGCCTATCTGGTGACAACTAACACAAAGACAGGAACAATCACCCACGAAACACTCAAAGAATATGGCTGCCTAAATATGGTTCCCAATCAGAGACAACAAGAATCACCTGCCTCTGATTGAGAACCGCCTCAGGCAACCATAGACTTTGCTAGAACACCCCACTAATCCACAATCCCAAAACCTACGAAAAACCCCCATACATAAACACAACACAAAATAAACCCATGTCACACCCTGGCCTGACCAAATAAATATAGAAAACACAAAATACTAAGACCAGGGCGTGACAATAGTGGTGGTAGCATTGTTTTTAGCATTAATAATAGTGGTGGTATTAGTGTTTATGGTATTAATAATAGTGGCAGTATTATTGTTTATGGTATTAATAATAGTGGCAGTATTATTGTTTATAGTATTAAAAATAGTGATGGTATTATTGTTTATAGTATTAATAATAGTGGTGGTAGCATTGTTTATAGTATTATTAATAGTGGTGGTAGCATTGTTTATAGCATTATTAATAGTGGTGGTAGCATTGTTTATAGTATTATTAATAGTGGTGGTAGCATTGTTTATAGTATTATTAATAGTGGTGGTAGCATTGTTTATAGTATTATTAATAGTGGTGGTAGCGTTGTTTATAGTATTATTAATAGTGGTGGTAGCATTGTTTATAGTATTATTAATAGTGGTGGTAGCATTGTTTATAGTATTATTAATAGTGGTGGTAGCATTGTTTATAGTATTATTAATAGTGGTGGTAGCATTGTTTATAGTATTATTAATAGTGGTGGTAGCATTGCTTATAGTATTATTAATAGTGGTGGTAGCATTGCTTATAGTATTAATAATAGTAGCATGTTCTTTTGCCATGTTTAGTCTTTTATTGTCCCTATTATTTATTATATGTTCCTATTACTATTCAGTTACCAGTATCACTTTATTTAACTAGGCAAGTCAGTTAAGAACAAATTCTTCTTATTATATTATGATATTATTATGATATTGTTATTATATTATGATATTGTTATGATATTATTATGATAACCAGGATCTCAGCGATCACTGCCTCATTGCCTGTATCCGCTATGGAGCCGCAGTCAAACGACCACCCCTCATCACTGTCAAACGCTCCCTAAAACACTTCTGTGAGCAGGCCTTTCTAATCGACCTGGCCCGGGTATCCTGGAAGGACATTGACCTCATCCCGTCAGTTGAGGATGCCTGGTCATTCTTTAAAAGTAACTTCCTCACCATTTTAGATAAGCATGCTCCGTTCAAAAAATGCAGAACTAAGAACAGATACAGCCCTTGGTTCACCCCAGACCTGACTGCCCTCGACCAGCACAAAAACATCCTGTGGCGGACTGCAATAGCATCGAATAGTCCCCGTGATATGCAACTGTTCAGGGAAGTCCGGAACCAATACACGCAGTCAGTCAGGAAAGCTAAGGCCAGCTTCTTCAGGCAGAAGTTTGCATCCTGTAGCTCCAACTCCAAAAAGTTCTGGGACACCGTGAAGTCCATGGAGAACAAGAGCACCTCCTCCCAGCTGCCCACTGCACTGAGGCTAGGTAACACGGTCACCACTGATAAATCCATGATTATCGAAAACTTCAATAAGCATTTCTCAACGGCTGGCCATGCCTTCCGCCTGGCTACTTCAACCTCGGCCAACAGCTCCGCCCCCCCCGCAGCTCCTCGCCCAAGCCTCTCCAGGTTCTCCTTTAACCAAATCCAGATAGCAGATGTTCTGAAAGAGCTGCAAAACCTGGACCCGTACAAATCAGCTGGGCTTGACAATCTGGACCCTCTATTTCTGAAACTATCTGCCACCATTGTCGCAACCCCTATTACCAGCCTGTTCAACCTCTCTTTCATATCGTCTGAGATCCCCAAGGATTGGAAAGCTGCCGCAGTCATCCCCCTCTTCAAAGGGGGAGACACCCTGGACCCAAACTGTTACAGACCTATATCCATCCTGCCCTGCCTATCTAAGGTCTTCGAAAGCCAAGTCAACAAACAGGTCACTGACCATCTCGAATCCCACCGCACCTTCTCCGCTGTGCAATCTGGTTTCCGAGCCGGTCATGGGTGCACCTCAGCCACACTCAAGGTACTCAACGATATCATAACCGCCATCGATAAAAGACAGTACTGTGCAGCCGTCTTCATCGACCTTGCCAAGGCTTTCGACTCTGTCAATCACCATATTCTTATCGGCAGACTCAGGAGCCTCGGTTTTTCGGATGACTGCCTTGCCTGGTTCACCAATTACTTTGCAGACAGAGTTCAGTGCGTCAAATCGGAGGGCATGCTGTCTGGTCCTCTGGCAGTCTCTATGGGGGTGCCACAGGGTTCAATTCTCGGGCCGACTCTTTTCTCTGTGTATATCAATGATGTTGCTCTTGCTGCGGGCGATTCCCTGATCCACCTCTACGCAGACGACACCATTCTATATACCTTCGGCCCGTCTTTGGACACTGTGCTATCTAACCTCCAAACAAGCTTCAATGCCATACAACACTCCTTTCGTGGCCTCCAACTGCTCTTAAACGCTAGTAAAACCAAATGCATGCTTTTCAACCGGTCGCTGCCTGCACCCGCATGCCCGACTAGCATCACCACCCTGGATGGTTCCGACCTAGAATATGTGGACGTCTATAAGTACCTAGGTGTCTGGCTAGACTGCAAACTCTCCTTCCAGACTCATATCAAACATCTCCAATCGAAAATCAAATCAAGAGTCGGCTTTCTATTCCGCAACAAAGCCTCCTTCACTCACGCCGCCAAGCTTACCCTAGTAAAACTGACTATCCTACCGATCCTCGACTTCGGCGATGTCATCTACAAAATGGCTTCCAACACTCTACTCAGCAAACGGGATGCAGTCTATCACAGTGCCATCCGTTTCGTCACTAAAGCACCTTATACCACCCACCACTGCGACTTGTATGCTCTAGTCGGCTGGCCCTCGCTACATATTCGTCGCCAGACCCACTGGCTCCAGGTCATCTACAAGTCCATGCTAGGTAAAGCTCCGCCTTATCTCAGCTCACTGGTCACGATGGCAACACCCATCCGTAGCACGCGCTCCAGCAGGTGTATCTCACTGATCATCCCTAAAGCCAACACCTCATTTGGCCGCCTTTTGTTCCAGTACTCTGCTGCCTGTGACTGGAACGAATTGCAAAAATCGCTGAAGTTGGAGACTTTTATCTCCCTCACCAACTTCAAACATCAGCTATCTGAGCAGCTAACCGATCGCTGCAGCTGTACATAGTCTATTGGTAAATAGCCCACCCTTTTCACCTACCTCATCCCCATACTGTTTTTATTTATTTACTTTTCTGCTCTTTTGCACACCAATATCTCTACCTGTACATGACCATCTGATCATTCATCACTCCAGTGTTAATCTGCACAATTGTAATTATTTGCCTACCTCCTCATGCCTTTTGCACACATTGTATATAGACTCCCCCTTTGGTTTCTACTGTGTTATTGACTTGTTAATTGTTTACTCCATGTGTAACTCTTTGTTGTCTGCTCACACTGCTATGCTTTATCTTGGCCAGGTCGCAGTTGCAAATGAGAACTTGTTCTCAACTAGCCTACCTGGTTAAATAAAGGTGAAATAAAATAAAAATTTAAATATTATGATATTATTATGATATTATTATGATATTATTATTATATTATGATATTATTATTATCATATTATTATCATATTATTATCATATTATTATTATTATATTATGATATTATTACGATATTATTATTATAGTATGATATTATTATTATTATTATTATAGTATGATATTATTATTATTATTATTATATTATGATATTATTATTATATTATGATATTATTATTATTATTATGATATTATGATATTATTATTATTATTATATTATGATATTATTATTATAGTATGATATTATTATTATTATTATTATTATATTATGATATTATTATTATAGTATGATATTATTATTATATTATTTACTATTATTATTATTATTATTATATTATGATATTATTATTATATTATGATATTATTATTATAGTATGATATTATTATTATATTATGATATTATTATTATATTATGATATTATTATTATATTATGATATTATTATTATATTATGATATTATTATTATAGTATGATATTATTATTATATTATTTACTATTATTATTATTATTATTATATTATGATATTATTATTATTATTATATTATGATATTATTATTATATTATGATATTATTATTATAGTATGATATTATTATTATAGTATGATATTATTATTATATTATGATATTATTATGATATTATTTACTATTATTATTATTATTATTATATTATGATATTATTATTATTATTATTATTATTATAGTATGATATTATTATTATTATTATTATTATATTATGATATTATTATTATAGTATGATATTATTATTATTATTATTATTATAGTATGATATTATTATTATTATTATTATTATATTATGATATTATTATTATAGTATGATATTATTATTATTATTATTATATTATTATTATTATTATTATTATATTATGATATTATTACTATTATTAACCATCTTATTATGTTATTATTATTCATATTTTTTTTACAATGTACATTGTTGATTTGGCAATTTTAACACAATGCTTTTCATGCCACTAATTTTTTTATTTCAATTTCAATGAGAGTGAGAGAGATGGAGAGTCATGATTATGTGAGAAAAAGAGAGATAGTATGTGAGAGAGAGAGAGAGACAAAGAGAGAGAGACAAAGAGAGAGAGACAAAGAGAGAGAGACAAAGAGAGAGAGATGAAGAGAGAGAGACAAAGAGAGAGAGACAAAGAGTGTGACAGCTGATAATGAGATCTGCAGCGTAGCATTGCGTTAGCAGCCAGCCTCCCTTCAGTAGTTCAGTTACTACAGTACCAGCAAGATCCCCCACTGAGAAAGGGCTAATCACATATTACCCTCAGCAAATTATATTTTTTATGAGATAAGTTATGTTTAATGAGTAGCTAAAGGGAGCCCACAGACTGAGGCACTTTGTAGGCTCTTATGGGATGAGATGAGATCCAGTGAATAGTGAATGTCCTGCAATTGCAAAGTCACAGTGGTGTGAAACTAGCACTTCTAAGGGTCAAATCGTGGTCAGGTTTTATGTGAGAAGAATTAGCGCCATGACGTACTTTAACAACTGACAGCACACATGATCAATGGACTGTATGTCCCCATGAGGACTTTCCAAATGGTACGCCATCAAATATGGCAGCAGGTGTACCCATTTGACAAGGTCAAAATAGTTGAAAGCGTTTGAGCTGCTAACCTATTCCATTGGTTACATTGTACTGGATAAACTAAAACAAACGCAGGTCAAATTGAACGTTTTTGACATATGTATTTAAGCCGGTTTGGGTACACACAAAGGAACATTGCTTTGAATGGGATTATCCATTGTACTTCGTATTCTTTGGTATTCTGCCACAGGCTGAGGAAGGAGGATGTCTTGCCCACCGACGGGAATCCCAAGTGGATCGTGTGGTAGGCCAGTTGCCCACAGAGTGGAGACTTGAGGAACGGAGAGAACAGAGGAGGCTGGAGGAACTGAAGAGAGTCACAGAGGAGGCTGGAGGAACTGAAGAGAGTCACAGAGGAGGCTGGAGGAACTGAGAGAACAGAGGAGGCTGGAGGAACTGAAGAGAGTCACCGAGGAGACTGGAGAAACGGAGAGAACAGAGGAGGCTGGAGGAACTGAAGAGAACAGAGGAGGCAGAGGAACGGAGAGAACAGAGGAAGCTGGAGGAAAGGAGAGAACAGAGGAGGCTGGAGCAACGGAGAGAACAAAGGAGGCTGGAGCAACGGAGAGAACAGAGGAGGCTGGAGGAACTGAAGAGAGAGTCACAGAGGCTGGAGGAATGGAGAGAACAGAGGAGGCTGGAGGAACGGAGAGAACAGAGGAGGCTGGAGCAACGGAGAGAACAGAGGAGGCTGGAGGAACTGAAGAGAGAGTCACAGAGGCTGGAGGAACGGAGAGAACAGAGGAGGCTGGAGGAACGGAGAGAACAGAGGAGGCTGGAGGATCTGAGAGAACAGAGGAGGCTGGAGGAATGGAGAGAACAGAGGAGGCTGGAGCAACGGAGAGAACAGAGGAGGCTGGAGCAACGGAGAGAACAGAGGAGGCTGGAGGAACGGAGAGAACAGAGGAGGCTGGAGCAACGGAGAGAACAGAGGAGGCTGGAGCAACGGAGAGAACAGAGGAGGCTGGAGCAATGGAGAGAACAGAGGAGGCTGGAGGAACGGAGAGAACAGAGGAGGCTGGAGCAACGGAGAGAACAGAGGAGGCTGGAGCAATGGAGAGAACAGAGGAGGCTGGAGGAACAGAGAGAACAGAGGAGGCTGGAGCAACGGAGAGAACAGAGGAGGCTGGAGCAACGGAGAGAACAGAGGAGGCTGGAGGAACAGAGAGAACAGAGGAGGCTGGAGCAACGGAGAGAACAAAGGAGGCTGGAGGAACTGAAGAGAGAGTCACAGAGGCTGGAGGAACGGAGAGAACAGAGGAGGCTGGAGGAACTGAACAGAGAGTCACAGAGGCTGGAGGAACGGAGAGAACAGAGGAGGCTGGAGCAACGGAGAGAACAGAGGAGGCTGGAGCAATGGAGAGAACAGAGGAGGCTGGAGGAACGGAGAGAACAGAGGAGGCTGGAGCAACGGAGAGAACAGAGGAGGCTGGAGGAACTGAAGAGAGAGTCACAGAGGCTGGAGGAACGGAGAGAACAGAGGAGGCTGGAGGAACTGAAGAGAGAGTCCCAGCGGAGAATAAGGTCATGAATTTATCATGTGCTTATAGAGCCTCTGCAGGGCAATGACTAAAATCTCTTACATCTCATACATTTAGTAAAGTTTAAAAGTGGAATAAACAACAAAGTTAGACAAATAGGTATCTGTAAGAAGGAAATATTTATGTCATTGAGTCTTTGTCTTGTTAATGTAAAACAAAACACTCCAGTACTAGATCTCTACGTTGCTTGGGGTGAAAGTTGGCCTTAGGCACATAATGCATCTAGGATCTGATCTCCGACCATAAAGGTGAAACCATAAGCATTAGAACGTTGGACTTGTAACCGAAAGGTTGCAAGATCGAATCCCCGAGGTGACAAGGTAAAAATCTCTCATTCTGCCCCTGAACAAGACAGTTGTTCAGGGGCAGAACCATTCCCATTCACCAATCAGTCCTGAGGCTGTTTGACCTTTCCGTAACCTCATGGCTCCCAAGAGTATAATGGTGAAAAAAGTACCCAATTGTCATACTTGAGTAAAAGTAAAAGATACCTTAACAGAAAATGACTGAATATAATAAGGAATAATAATAAGCAAAAATGTCACCCAGTGAAATACTGCTTG
Source organism: Oncorhynchus kisutch (assembly GCF_002021735.2). Lineage (NCBI taxonomy): Eukaryota > Metazoa > Chordata > Actinopteri > Salmoniformes > Salmonidae > Oncorhynchus > Oncorhynchus kisutch. The sequence goes on along the minus strand of NC_034194.2, from coordinate 37,370,709 downwards.
TGTAAAAGTCTTGACGAGTATCCAAGGTAAATATAAGTGTATGAATAATTTCAGATTCCTTAAATTAAGCAAGGCAGATGGCATGATTTTCTTGTTTTTATTAAATATACAGATAGCCAGTGGTAAACTCCAACACTCAGACATCATTTAAAAACTAAGCATGTGTTTAGTGAGTCTGCCCGACCAGAGGCAGTAGGGATGAGCAGGGATGTTCTCTGTTTAGTGTGTCCGCCAGATCAGAGACAGTAGGGATGACTAGGGATGTTCTCTGTTTAGTGAGTCCTCCAGACCAGAGACAGTAGGGATGACCAGGGATGTTCTCTGTTTAGTGAGTCTGCCAGACCAGAGGCAGTAGGGATGACCAGGGATGTTCTCTGTTTAGTGAGTCCGCCAGACCAGAGGTAGTAGGGATGACCAGGGATGTTCTCTGTTTAGTGAGTCCGCCAGACCAGAGGCAGTAGGGATGACCAGGGATGTACTCTGTTTAGTGAGTCCTCCAGATCAGAGGCAGTAGGGATGACCAGGGATGTTCTCTGTTTAGTGAGTCCGCCAGACCAGAGGCAGTAGGGATGACCAGGGATGTTCTCTGTTTAGTGAGTCCGCCAGACCAGAGGCAGTAGGGATGACCAGGGATGTTCTCTGTTTAGTGAGTCCGCCAGACCAGAGGCAGTAGGGATGACCAGGGATGTTCTCTGTTTAGAGAGTCCGCCAGACCAGAGGCAGTAGGGATGACCAGGAATGTTCTCTGTTTAGTGAGTCCGCCAGACCAGAGGCAGTAGGGATGACCAGGGATGTTCTCTCTTTAGTGAGTCCGCCAGACCAGAGGCAGTAGGGATGACCAGGGATGTTCTCTGTTTAGTGAGTCCGCCAGACCAGAGGCAGTAGGGATGACCAGGGATGTTCTCTGTTTAGTGAGTCCGCCAGACCAGAGGCAGTAGGGATGACCAGGGATGTTCTCTGTTTAGTGAGTCCGCCAGACCAGAAGCAGTAGGGATGACCAAGGATGTTCTCTGTTTAGTGAGCCCGCCAGACCAGAGGCAGTAGGGATGACCAGGGATGTTCTCTGTTTAGTGAGTCCGCCAGACCAGAGGCAGTAGGGATGACCAGGGATGTTCTCTTGATAAGTGTGTGAATTGGATCAGAGGCAGTAGGGATGACCAGGGATGTTCTCTTGATAAGTGTGTGAATTGGACCAGAGGCAGTAGGGATGACCAGCGATGTTCTCTTGATAAGTGTGTGAATTGGACCAGAGGCAGTAGGGATGAGCAGGGATGTTCTCTGTTTAGTGAGTCCGCCAGACCAGAGGCAGTAGGGATGACCAGGAATGTTCTCTGTTTAGTGAGTCCGCCAGACCAGAGGCAGTAGGGATGACCAGGGATGTTCTCTCTTTAGTGAGTCCGCCAGACCAGAGGCAGTAGGGATGACCAGGGATGTTCTCTGTTTAGTGAGTCCGCCAGACCAGAGGCAGTAGGGATGACCAGGGATGTTCTCTGTTTAGTGAGTCCGCCAGACCAGAGGCAGTAGGGATGACCAGGGATGTTCTCTGTTTAGTGAGTCCGCCAGACCAGAGGCAGTAGGGATGACCAAGGATGTTCTCTGTTTAGTGAGTCCGCCAGACCAGAGGCAGTAGGGATGACCAGGGATGTTCTCTGTTTAGTGAGTCCGCCAGACCAGAGGCAGTAGGGATGACCAGGGATGTTCTCTTGATAAGTGTGTGAATTGGACCAGAGGCAGTAGGGATGACCAGGGATGTTCTCTTGATAAGTGTGTGAATTGGACCAGAGGCAGTAGGGATGACCAGCGATGTTCTCTTGATAAGTGTGTGAATTGGACCAGAGGCAGTAGGGATGAGCAGGGATGTTCTCTGTTTAGTGAGTCCACCAGACCAGAGGCAGTAGGGATGACCAGGGATGTCCTCTGTTTAGTGAGTCCTCCAGACCAGAGGCAGTAGGGATGACCAGGGATGTTCTCTGTTTAGTGAGTCTGCCAGACCAGAGGCAGTAGGGATGACCAGGGATGTTCTCTGTTTAGTGAGTCCGCCAGACCAGAGGCAGTAGGGATGACCAGGGATGTTCTCTGTTTAGTGAGTCCTCCAGATCAGAGGCAGTAGGGATGACCAGGGATGTTCTCTGTTTAGTGAGTCCGCCAGACCAGAGGCAGTAGGGATGACCAGGGATGTTCTCTGTTTAGTGAGTCCGCCAGACCAGAGGCAGTAGGGATGACCAGGGATGTTCTCTGTTTAGTGAGTCCGCCAGACCAGAGGTAGTAGGGATGACCAGGGATGTTCTCTGTTTAGTGAGTCCGCCAGACCAGAGGCAGTAGGGATGACCAGGGATGTACTCTGTTTAGTGAGTCCTCCAGATCAGAGGCAGTAGGGATGACCAGGGATGTTCTCTGTTTAGTGAGTCCGCCAGACCAGAGGCAGTATGGATGACCAGGGATGTTCTCTGTTTAGTGAGTCCGCCAGACCAGAGGCAGTAGGGATGACCAGGGATTTTCTCTGTTTAGTGAGTCCACCAGACCAGAGGCAGTAGGGATGACCAGGGATGTTCTCTGTTTAGTGAGTCCTCCAGACCAGAGGCAGTAGGGATGACCAGGGATGTTCTCTGTTTAGTGAGTCCGCCAGACCAGAGACAGTAGGGATGACCAGGGATGTTCTCTGTTTAGTGAGTCCACCAGACCAGAGGCAGTAGGGATGACCAGGGATGTTCTCTGTTTAGTGAGTCCACCAGACCAGAGGCAGTAGGGATGACCAGGGATGTTCTCTGTTTAGTGAGTCCTCCAGACCAGAGGCAGTAGGGATGACCAGGGATGTTCTCTTGATAAGTGTGTGAATTGGACCAGAGGCAGTAGGGATGACCAGGGATGTTCTCTTGATAAGTGTGTGAATTGGACCAGAGGCAGTAGGGATGACCAGCGATGTTCTCTTGATAAGTGTGTGAATTGGACCAGAGGCAGTAGGGATGACCAAGGATGTTCTCTGTTTAGTGAGTCCACCAGACCAGAGGCAGTAGGGATGACCAGGGATGTTCTCTGTTTAGTGAGTCCACCAGACCAGAGGCAGTAGGGATGACCAGGGATGTCCTCTGTTTAGTGAGTCCTCCAGACCAGAGGCAGTAGGGATGACCAGGGATGTTCTCTGTTTAGTGAGTCCGCCAGACCAGAGACAGTAGGGATGACCAGGGATGTTCTCTGTTTAGTGAGTCCACCAGACCAGAGGCAGTAGGGATGACCAGGGATGTTCTCTGTTTAGTGAGTCCACCAGACCAGAGGCAGTAGGGATGACCAGGGATGTTCTCTGTTTAGTGAGTCCTCCAGACCAGAGGCAGTAGGGATGACCAGGGATGTTCTCTTGATAAGTGTGTGAATTGGACCAGAGGCAGTAGGGATGACCAGGGATGCTCTCTTGATAAGTGTGTGAATTGGACCAGAGGCAGTAGGGATGACCAGCGATGTTCTCTTGATAAGTGTGTGAATTGGACCAGAGGCAGTAGGGATGAGCAGGGATGTTCTCTGTTTAGTGAGTCCACCAGACCAGAGGCAGTAGGGATGACCAGGGATGTCCTCTGTTTAGTGAGTCCTCCAGACCAGAGGCAGTAGGGATGACCAGGGATGTTCTCTGTTTAGTGAGTCCTCCAGACCAGAGGCAGTAGGGATGACCAGGGATGTCCTCCTGATAAGTGTGTGAATTGGACCAGAGGCAGTAGGGATGACCAGGGATGTTCTCTGTTTAGTGAGTCCACCAGACCAGAGGCAGTAGGGATGACCAGGGATGTTCTCTGTTTAGTGAGTCCGCCAGACCAGAGGCAGTAGGGATGACCAGGGATGTTCTCTTGATAAGTGTGTGAATTGGACCAGAGGCAGTAGGGATGACCAGGGATGTTCTCTTGATAAGTGTGTGAATTGGACCAGAGGCAGTAGGGATGACCAGGGATGTTCTCTTGATAAGTGTGTGAATTGGACCAGAGGCAGTAGGGATGACCAGGGATGTTCTCTTGATAAGTGTGTGAATTGGACCAGAGGCAGTAGGGATGACCAGGGATGTTCTCTTGATAAGTGTGTGAATTGGACCAGAGGCAGTAGGGATGACCAGGGATGTTCTCTTGATAAGTGTGTGAATTGGACCAGAGGCAGTAGGGATGACCAGGGATGTTCTCTTGATAAGTGTGTGAATTGGACCAGAGGCAGTAGGGATGACCAGGGATGTTCTCTTGATAAGTGTGTGAATTGGACCAGAGGCAGTAGGGATGACCAGGGATGTTCTCTTGATAAGTGTGTGAATTGGACCAGAGGCAGTAGGGATGACCAGGGATGTTCTCTGTTTAGTGAGTCCACCAGACCAGAGGCAGTAGGGATGACCAGGGATGTTCTCTTGATAAGTGTGTGAATTGGACCAGAGGCAGTAGGGATGACCAGGGATGTTCTCTTGATAAGTGTGTGAATTGGACCAGAGGCAGTAGGGATGACCAGGGATGTTCTCTTGATAAGTGTGTGATTGGACCAGAGGCAGTAGGGATGACCAGGGATGTTCTCTTGATAAGTGTGTGAATTGTACCATTTCTCTGTCCTACTAAGCATTTAAAATGAAGCAAGTACTTTAGAGAAAATGTATGGAGTTAAAAGTACATTATTTTCTTTCATAATGTAGTGAAGGTAAAGTAAAAGTCGTCAAAATATAAATAGTAAAATAAAGTACAGATACCCCCAAAAACTAAAGTACTTTACACCACTGCAAGACTGCCATCTTCAGATGTACAACATATACAACATAAAAGACGTAGGATCAGCTTGCCGTCACAACACAAATGATAAAATCTCTCACAAAACCACTAGGGGGGAAATACAAAACTGACCTTGGATCAGTCTAATGTATCCTACTCCACATTCACCAGTCAGACTTCTGCAGCTAATTGAACCCCTCACTACCTCACAGTCCCCAAGAGAGCCAATCCTCAACAGGCAATATGGCAGATCTAGGATCAGCTGGTCATCAAAAAATCAATCACAATATCCTATCCAAAACCATGGGGGGTCACACAAATGACATAACTTGACAGTCCCCCAGTCTCCACTCAGCCTCAGACTGCTGTATATGACCTGACACTAAGACACGTTTATTATTCAAATAGATTATTCATAAAACCTTGTCTCTGATAAAGTGAAAACACTTAACCTGGCAAGACAAAACAGATGTCCACATCTTCATATTAACATACTGGAACAGCTGGCTATCCCATACTGTTAGCTTTAAGATGCCCCTCCTGCCTCTACCCACTACTCAAACGCCACCACCTGTAATGAGTGCGTACTGGCGGCAGAGAATTTAGGTGCAGGAGAGCAAAGACTGTGTTACAATGGTGCAGTTTAATAATAAAAATCACAGTGAACAAAAACAATAAATAAATACAATGGGACGAAACCCTTCGCATGCCAGACATAATGTGCACAAACTCTTACAATCAACAATACCGGACAAGGACATGTGGGGAACAGAAGGTTAAATACACAATATGTAATTGATGGGATTGAAACCAGGTGTGTGCGAAGATAAGACAAAACAAATGGAAAATTAAAGGTGACTTGGCGATGGCTAGAAGACCAGTGACGTCGCCCGCCAAACGTCGCCCGAACAAGGAGAGGGACCGACTTCAGAGGAAGTCATGACACCACCTCCCGTTAGCTTTAAGAACCCCTCCCGCATCTATCCATTACTCCAACGCCACCACCCCCGTTAGCTTTAAGAGCCCCTCCTGCATCTATCCATTACTCCAAAGCCACCACCTCCCGTTAACTTTAAGGTCCTCACCTTGAAAGGACAGGAAGTTAGCAGCCCAATCTGTATCTCAAATGGAATGTGTTTAATAACCACCAACGTTTTGACATGGGTTTCAGAAACCCTGCACCTGACCAAATCAGGTGAGCCTTTTAGCGTCTCTAGACTACGCAAACACAACCCTACCTAAACACAACCCTGAACACAACCCTGAAAACAACCCTACCTAAACACAACCCTGAACACAAATCTGAACACAACTCTACCTAAACACAACCCTACCTAAACACAACCCTGAACACAACCCTGAACACAACCCTAAACGCAACCCTGAACACAACCCTGAACACAATCCTGAACACAAACCTACGCAAACACAACCCTGAACAAAACCCTGAACACAACCCTAAACACAACCCTAACTAAACACAACCCTGAACACAACTCTATGCAAACACAACCCTGAACACAACCCTGAACACAACCCTACCTTAACACAACACAATGCAAACACAACCCTGAACACAAGCCTGAACACATGCTTGACATCCTTCGTACTGTCTTACATAGATGTCTTACGTACTGTCTTACGTACAACCCTACCATATGACTCATTAGCTGGATTCTACGTTACAATTCCCTCCTGTTTATTCAGAGACTAAAGGGAACACGATTAGTAATGTGTGGAGGTGTGTGTGTGAGTGGGTGCCTGTGTGTGTACCTCTATGTTGGGTTGTGTGTGTGTGCTCATGTGTGTGTGCCTCTATGTTGGGTTGTGCGTGTGTGTAGTGTGTGTTTTTGTGTGTGTGTGTGTGAGTATATGCGTGCTTGTGTGTTTGTGTGAGTGCGTGCGTGCGCGTGTGTGAGTGTGTGTGTGTACCTCTATGTTGAGTTGTGTGTGTGTGTGTATACCTCTATATTGGGGTGTGTGTGTGTATAGTGTGTACCTCTTTGTTGGTTGTGTGTGTGTGTGTGTGCGTTCCTCTATGTTGGGTTGTGTGTGTGTGTGGTGTGATTGTAATGATTAATGTCCAGAGGTCCTGGAGGAGGCTCAGTGAGCATGTTTTACACACACGGGACTTTGTCTTCACTGACTGTCATGTCCGGACAACAGCCTTCTCAAATAGAAGCTCCAGGCTGGGGCAGTGTTCCAGCTGGAGCTGGATACTGGGAAATGAATTAGCGGCTGGGTGTGGGACTGGGAGACAGGGGTTAGATGCTGAGACTGGGGCCCGGGAGACATGGGTTCGATGCTGAGACTGGGGACTGGGAGACAGGGGTTAGATGCTGAGACTGGGTCCTGGGAGACAGGGGTAACATGCTGAGACTGGGGCACGGGAGACAGGGGTAACATGCTGAGACTGGGGACTGGGAGACAGGGTTTAGATGCTGAGACTGGGGACTGGGAGACAGGGGTTAGATGCTGAGACTGGGGCCTGGGAGACAGGGGTTCGATGCTGAGACTGGGGCCTGGGAGACAGGGGTTCGATGCTGAGACTGGGGACTGGGAGACAGGGGTTCGATGCTGAGACTGGCGTCTGGGAGACAGGGGTTCGATGCTGAGACTGGAGACTGGGAGACAGGGTTTAGATGCTGAGACTGGGGTCTGGGAGACAGGGGTTGGATGCTGAGACTGGGGCTGAGATGTAGGGGACTGGATCTAAGGACTGGAGAGAATAAAAGAGAAGGTAGGCAAAGGAGTGAAACGGAGGGGAAATACACTGACATGAAGGATTATGGAGAGAGAGAGAGAACTAGAGAAAGCAATCATATCTTTCTCTCACATATCTAGTCTTGCAACAGTACATGATGTTATTCAGTATTCTCCAGAGTAGAGGAAATGCAATACTACTGCTTGCCTGTCTCAACCTACTGTATCAGATTATGAAATAATCACATCACTTGTCTATCTGTACACCATATATATACTGAGTGTACAAAACAACTCAATATTAGGAATGTTTTGTACACTCAGTGTATACACTGTGCAACCTCTTAGAGAAGAGTCTTCCAGTAGTTAATAGCGTGGGAAAATAGCGAAAATGTAGTGTTTAACCAGACAGGGATTCTGGTGGTGTGTTGGTGGAGTATTTTACCAGACAGGGATTCTGGTGGTGTGTTGGTGTAGTATTTTACCAGACAGGGATTCTGGTGGTGTGTTGGTGTAGTATTTTACCAGACAGGGATTCTGGTGGTGTGTTGGTGTAGTATTTTACCAGACAGGTATTCTGGTGGTGTGTTGGTGTAGTATTTTACCAGACTGGGATTCTGGCGGTGTGTTGGTGTAGTATTTTACCAGACTGGGATTCTGGTGGTGTGTTGGTGGAGTGTTTTACCAGACAGGGATTCTGGTGGTGTGTGGATGTAGTATTGTACCAGACAGAGATTCTGGTGGTGTGTTGGTGTAGTATTTTACCAGACATGGATTCTGGTGGTGTGTGGATGTAGTATTTTACCAGACAAAGATTGAGGCTGTTTGGCAACATCTGTCCTCCTCCTCATAGAGATTGAGGCTGTTTGGCAACATCTGTCTTCCTCTTCACAGAGATTGAGGCTGTTTGGCAACATATGTCTTCCTCTTCACAGAGATTGAGTCTGTTTGGCAACATCTGGCTTCCTCCTCACTTCCTTCTCATCCCATTATTTTACCATCATTCTTCTACTTCCAGCTTTCATGTTAGTTGGATACTATTGTGGCACGGTCAAACTGGCCGTCTGGCATTTTGGGCAAATGCCAGATGGGCTGGTCCATTTTTAGCCCGTATTTAAAAAAATTGTTTTTGCAATACGATGATGATCTGGCAAATAATTGGGGCCCCAAGTGTCTTGGGAGCTGTAGTCCTACACCTGGCTCTGCCACAGCGCAGTGTCTTGGGAGCTGTAGTCCTATACCTGGCTCTGCCACAGCGCAGTGTCTTGGGAGCTTTAGTCCTTGTCGCGGTAGGGGATTTTGCTATAGGACCGTAAAGGTACCTCACTCAACTTCTTATGTCACCCGGCTAACAGGCCCGCCGGACTGGCCTGGTTATGTATCCTGCCCTTTTATTCAGACATTAGCCTTTGTGGTGCCGTTAGGCGTGTTTCGGGATCCCAAAGAGTAGACTGTTCAACCTGCCGTTGCTCTATAGGGTTCCCAGAGAGTAGACTGTTCAACCTGCCATTGCTCTATAGGGTTCCCAAAGAGTAGACTGTTCAACCTGCCATTGCTCTTATAGGGTTCCCAAAGAGTAGACTGTTCAACCTGCCATTGCTCTTATAGGGTTCCCAAAGAGTAGACTGTTCAACCTGCCATTGCTCTTATAGGGTTCCCAAAGAGTAGACTGTTCAACCTGCCATTGCTCTTATAGGGTTCCCAAAGAGTAGACTGTTCAACCTGCCATTGCTCTTATAGGGTTCCCAAAGAGTAGACTGTTCAACCTGCCATTGCTCTTATAGGGTTCCCAAAGAGTAGACTGTTCAACCTGCCATTGCTCTTATAGGGTTCCCAAAGAGTAGACTGTTCAACCTGCCATTGCTCTTATAGGGTTCCCAAAGAGTAGACTGTTCAACCTGCCATTGCTCTTATAGGGTTCCCAAAGAGTAGACTGTTCAACCTGCCATTGCTCTTATAGGGTTCCCAAAGAGTAGACTGTTCAACTCTCCGTTGCTCTATAGGGTTCCCAATCACTCTAGCATCTAGACAAACGATGTACGATTTAATGCCTACAGCCATCAGTTAATATTGCTTGAATATTAATACAAAGTAACTTTGCTTTTTACAATATAAATGAGTTGGCTGTCCAATCCTTTAAATTGTCTTTTGTGTAGAAACTAGACTTGTTCCCCTAGAACGGGAGTGTCAGAGGCGTTCTCTCCCCTAGGGTTTTGGGTCTAGTTTTTACTTTTTATTCAATGTTTGCAAGTCACACAGTTGTACACGTTATTACAGTTTCCTCTTTGTCCTTAATCTATAACATCAAACATCATCAAAACACTTACTACTATTAATTACCTTATATATGTATTACAACAGGCTGTTAATTACCTTATATATGTATACAACAGGCTGTTAATTACCTTATATATGTATACAACAGGCTGTTAATTACCTTATATATGTATTACAACAGGCTGTTAATTACCTTATATATGTATACAACAAGCTGTTAATTACCTTATATATGTATACAACAGGCTGTTAATTACCTTATATATGTATACAACAGGCGGTTAATTACCTTATATATGTATACAACAGGCGGTTAATTACCTTATATATGTATACAACAGGCGGTTAATTACCTTATATATGTATACAACAGGCTGTTAATTACCTTATATATGTATTACAACAGGCTGTTAATTACCTTATATATGTATACAACAAGCTGTTAATTACCTTATATATGTATTACAACAAGCTGTTAATTACCTTATATATGTATTACAACAAGCTGTTAATTACCTTATATATGTATTACAACAGGCTGTTAATTACCTTATATATGTATTACAACAAGCTGTTAATTACCTTATATATGTATACAACAAGCTGTTAATTACCTTATATATGTATACAACAGGCTGTTAATTACCTTATATATGTATACAACAGGCGGTTAATTACCTTATATATGTATACAACAGGCTGTTAATTACCTTATATATGTATACAACAGGCTGTTAATTACCTTATATATGTATACAACAGGCTGTTAATTACCTTATATATGTATACAACAAGCTGTTAATTACCTTATATATGTATACAACAGGCGGTTAATTACCTTATATATGTATACAACAGGCTGTTAATTACCTTATATATGTATACAACAGGCTGTTAATTACCTTATATATGTATACAACAAGCTGTTAATTACCTTATATATGTATACAACAGGCTGTTAATTACCTTATATATGTATACAACAAGCTGTTAATTACCTTATATATGTATACAACAGGCTGTTAATTACCTTATATATGTATACAACAGGCTGTTAATTACCTTATATATGTATACAACAAGCTGTTAATTACCTTATATATGTATACAACAGGCGGTTAGTTACCTTATATATATATGTATACAACAGGCGGTTAATTACCTTATATATGTATACAACAGGCGGTTAGTTACCATATATATATATGTATACAACAGGCTGTTAATTACCTTATATATGTATACAACAGGCGGTTAATTACCTTATATATGTATACAACAGGCTGTTAATTACCTTATATATGTATACAACAGGCGGTTAAGTACCTTATATATGTATACAACAAGCTGTTAATTACCTTATATATGTATACAACAAGCTGTTAATTACCTTATATATGTATACAACAAGCTGTTAATTACCTTATATATGTATACAACAGGCTGTTAATTACCTTATATATGTATACAACAAGCTGTTAATTCCCTTATATATGTATACAACAAGCTGTTAATTCCCTTATATATGTATACAACAGGCGGTTAATTACCTTATATATGTATACAACAGGCGGTTAATTACCTTATATATGTATACAACAGGCGGTTAATTACCTTATATATGTATACAACAGGCGGTTAATTACCATATATATGTATACAACAGGCGGTTAATTACCTTATATATGTATACAACAGGCGGTTAATTACCTTATATATGTATACAACAGGCGGTTAATTACCATATATATGTATACAACAGGCGGTTAATTACCTTATATATGTATACAACAGGCGGTTAATTACCTTATATATGTATTACAACAAGCGGTTAATTACCTTATATATGTATACAACAGGCGGTTAATTACCTTATATATGTATACAACAGGCGGTTAATTACCTTATATATGTATACAACAGGCGGTTAATTACCATATATATGTATACAACAGGCGGTTAATTACCTTATATATGTATACAACAGGCGGTTAGTTACCTTATATATGTATACAACAGGCGGTTAATTACCTTATATATGTATACAACAGGCTGTTAATTACCTTATATATGTATACAACAGGCGGTTAATTACCTTATATATGTATACAACAGGCGGTTAATTACCTTATATATGTATACAACAGGCTGTTAATTACCTTATATATGTATTACAACAGGCGGTTAATTACCTTATATATGTATACAACAGGCTGTTAATTACCTTATATATGTATACAACAGGCGGTTAATTACCTTATATATGTATACAACAAGCTGTTAATTACCTTATATATGTATACAACAGGCGGTTAATTACCTTATATATGTATACAACAGGCGGTTAATTACCTTATATATGTATACAACAGGCGGTTAATTACCTTATATATGTATTACAACAGGCTGTTAATTACCTTATATATGTATTACAACAGGCGGTTAATTACCTTATATATGTATACAACAAGCTGTTAATTACCTTATATATGTATACAACAGGCTGTTAATTACCTTATATATGTATACAACAAGCTGTTAATTACCTTATATATGTATTACAACAGGCGGTTAATTACCTTATATATGTATACAACAAGCTGTTAATTACCTTATATATGTATTACAACAGGCTGTTAATTACCTTATATATGTATACAACAAGCTGTTAATTACCTTATATATGTATTACAACAGGCTGTTAATTACCTTATATATGTATACAACAAGCTGTTAATTACCTTATATATGTATACAACAAGCTGTTAATTACCTTATATATGTATACAACAAGCTGTTAATTACCTTATATATGTATTACAACAGGCTGTTAATTACCTTATATATGTATACAACAAGCTGTTAATTACCTTATATATGTATACAACAGGCGGTTAATTACCTTATATATGTATTACAACAGGCGGTTAATTACCTTATATATGTATACAACAAGCTGTTAATTACCTTATATATGTATTACAACAGGCGGTTAATTCCCTTATATATGTATTACAACAGGCGGTTAATTACCTTATATATGTATTACAACAAGCTGTTAATTACCTTATATATGTATTACAACAGGCGGTTAATTCCCTTATATATGTATTACAACAGGCGGTTAATTACCATATATATGTACTACAACAGGCTGTTAATTACCTTATATATGTATACAACAGGCGGTTAATTACCTTATATATGTATACAACAGCGGTTAATTACCTTATATATGTATACAACAGGCTGTTAATTACCTTATATATGTATACAACAGGCTGTTAATTACCATATATATGTATACAACAGGCTGTTAATTACCTTATATATGTATACAACAGGCGGTTAATTACCTTATATATGTATACAACAGGCGGTTAATTACCTTATATATGTATACAACAGGCGGTTAATTACCTTATATATGTATACAACAGGCGGTTAATTAACTTATATATGTATACAACAGGCGGTTAATTACCTTATATATGTATACAACAGGCGGTTAATTACCTTATATATGTATACAACAGGCGGTTAATTACCTTATATATGTATACAACAGGCGGTTAATTACCTTATATATGTATACAACAAGCTGTTAATTACCTTATATATGTATACAAACAGGCGGTTAATTACCTTATATATGTATACAACAGGCGGTTAATTACCTTATATATGTATACAACAGGCGGTTAATTACCTTATATATGTATACAACAGGCGGTTAATTACCTTATATATGTATACAACAGGCGGTTAATTACCTTATATATGTATACAACAGGCTGTTAATTACCTTATATATGTATACAACAGGCGGTTAATTACCTTATATATGTATACAACAGGCGGTTAATTACCTTATATATGTATACAACAGGCGGTTAATTCCCTTATATATGTATACAACAGGCGGTTAATTCCCTTATATATGTATACAGCAGGCGGTTAATTACCTTATATATGTATACAACAGGCGGTTAATTACCTTATATATGTATACAACAGGCGGTTAATTCCCTTATATATGTATACAACAGGCGGTTAATTCCCTTATATATGTATACAACAGGCGGTTAATTCCCTTATATATGTATACAACAGGCGGTTAATTACCTTATATATGTATACAACCGGCGGTTAATTACCATATATATGTATACAACAGGCGGTTAATTACCTTATATATGTATACAACAGGCGGTTAGTTACCTTATATATATATGTATACAACAGGCGGTTAATTACCTTATATATGTATACAACAGGCGGTTAATTACCTTATATATGTATACAACAGGCGGTTAGTTACCTTATATATATATGTATACAACAGGCGGTTAATTACCTTATATATGTATACAACAGGCGGTTAGTTACCTTATATATATATGTATACAACAGGCGGTTAATTACCTTATATATGTATACAACAGGCGGTTAATTACCTTATATATGTATACAACAGGCGGTTAATTACCTTATATATGTATACAACAGGCGGTTAATTACTTATATATGTATACAACAGGCGGTTAGTTACCTTATATATATATGTATACAACAGGCGGTTAATTACCTTATATATGTATACAACAGGCGGTTAATTACCTTATATATGTATACAACAGGCAGTTAATTACCTTATATATGTATACAACAGGCGGTTAATTACCTTATATATGTATACAACAGGCGGTTAATTACCTTATATATGTATACAACAGGCGGTTAGTTACCTTATATATGTATACAACAGGCGGTTAATTACCTTATATATGTATACAACAGGCGGTTAATTACCTTATATATGTATACAACAGGCTGTTAATTACCTTATATATGTATACAACAGGCTGTTAATTACCTTATATATGTATACAACAGGCGGTTAATTACCTTATATATGTATACAACCGGCGGTTAATTACCATATATATGTATACAACAGGCGGTTAATTACCTTATATATGTATACAACAGGCGGTTAGTTACCTTATATATATATGTATACAACAGGCGGTTAATTACCTTATATATGTATACAACAGGCGGTTAGTTACCTTATATATATATGTATACAACAGGCGGTTAATTACCTTATATATGTATACAACAGGCTGTTAATTACCTTATATATGTATACAACAGGCGGTTAATTACCTTATATATGTATACAACAGGCGGTTAATTACTTATATATGTATACAACAGGCGGTTAGCTACCTTATATATATATGTATACAACAGGCTGTAAATTACCTTATATATGTATACAACAGGCTGTTAATTACCTTATATATGTATACAACAGGCGGTTAATTACCTTATATATGTATACAACAGGCGGTTAATTACCTTATATATGTATACAACATGCGGTTAATTACCTTATATATGTATACAACAGGCGGTTAAGTACCTTATATATGTATACAACAGGCGGTTAATTACCTTATATATGTATACAACAGGCGGTTAATTACCTTATATATGTATACAACAAGCTGTTAATGACCTTATATATGTATACAACAAGCTGTTAATTACCTTATATATGTATACAACAAGCTGTTAATTACCTTATATATGTATACAACAGGCGGTTAATTACCTTATATATGTATACAACAGGCTGTTAATTACCTTATATATGTATACAACAAGCTGTTAATTACCTTATATATGTATACAACAAGCTGTTAATTACCTTATATATGTATACAACAGGCGGTTAATTACCTTATATATGTATACAACAGGCGGTTAATTACCTTATATATGTATACAACAGGCGGTTAATTACCTTATATATGTATACAACAAGCTGTTAATTACCTTATATATGTATACAAGCTGTTAATTACCTTATATATGTATACAACAGGCGGTTAATTACCTTATATATGTATACAACAGGCTGTTAATTACCTTATATATGTATACAACAAGCTGTTAATTACCTTATATATGTATACAACAAGCGGTTAATTACCTTATATATGTATACAACAGGCTGTTAATTACCTTATATATGTATACAACAAGTGGTTAATTACCTTATATATGTATACAACAGGCGGTTAATTACCTTATATATGTATACAACAGGCTGTTAATTACCTTATATATGTATACAACAGGCAGTTAATTACCTTATATATGTATACAACAAGCTGTTAATTACCTTATATATGTATACAACAGGCGGTTAATTACCTTATATATGTATACAACAGGCGGTTAATTACCTTATATATGTATACAACAGGCTGTTAATTACCTTATATATGTATACAACAGGCTGTTAATTACCTTATATATGTATACAACAGGCGGTTAATTACCTTATATATGTATACAACCGGCGGTTAATTACCATATATATGTATACAACAGGCGGTTAATTACCTTATATATGTATACAACAGGCGGTTAGTTACCTTATATATATATGTATACAACAGGCGGTTAATTACCTTATATATGTATACAACAGGCGGTTAGTTACCTTATATATATATGTATACAACAGGCGGTTAATTACCTTATATATGTATACAACAGGCTGTTAATTACCTTATATATGTATACAACAGGCGGTTAATTACCTTATATATGTATACAACAGGCGGTTAATTACTTATATATGTATACAACAGGCGGTTAGCTACCTTATATATATATGTATACAACAGGCTGTAAATTACCTTATATATGTATACAACAGGCTGTTAATTACCTTATATATGTATACAACAGGCGGTTAATTACCTTATATATGTATACAACAGGCGGTTAATTACCTTATATATGTATACAACATGCGGTTAATTACCTTATATATGTATACAACAGGCGGTTAAGTACCTTATATATGTATACAACAGGCGGTTAATTACCTTATATATGTATACAACAGGCGGTTAATTACCTTATATATGTATACAACAAGCTGTTAATGACCTTATATATGTATACAACAAGCTGTTAATTACCTTATATATGTATACAACAAGCTGTTAATTACCTTATATATGTATACAACAGGCGGTTAATTACCTTATATATGTATACAACAGGCTGTTAATTACCTTATATATGTATACAACAAGCTGTTAATTACCTTATATATGTATACAACAAGCTGTTAATTACCTTATATATGTATACAACAGGCGGTTAATTACCTTATATATGTATACAACAGGCGGTTAATTACCTTATATATGTATACAACAGGCGGTTAATTACCTTATATATGTATACAACAAGCTGTTAATTACCTTATATATGTATACAAGCTGTTAATTACCTTATATATGTATACAACAGGCGGTTAATTACCTTATATATGTATACAACAGGCTGTTAATTACCTTATATATGTATACAACAAGCTGTTAATTACCTTATATATGTATACAACAAGCGGTTAATTACCTTATATATGTATACAACAGGCTGTTAATTACCTTATATATGTATACAACAAGTGGTTAATTACCTTATATATGTATACAACAGGCGGTTAATTACCTTATATATGTATACAACAGGCTGTTAATTACCTTATATATGTATACAACAGGCAGTTAATTACCTTATATATGTATACAACAAGCTGTTAATTACCTTATATATGTATACAACAGGCGGTTAATTACCTTATATATGTATACAACAGGCGGTTAATTACCTTATATATGTATACAACAGGCTGTTAATTACCTTATATATATGTATACAACAAGCTGTTAATTACCTTATATATGTATACAACAAGCGGTTAATTACCTTATATATGTATACAACAGGCTGTTAATTACCTTATATATGTATACAACAAGTGGTTAATTACCTTATATATGTATACAACAGGCTGTTAATTACCTTATATATGTATACAACAGGCGGTTAATTACCTTATATATGTATACAACAGGTGGTTAATTACCTTATATATGTATACAACAGGCGGTTAATTACCTTATATATGTATACAACAGGCGGTTAATTACCTTATATATGTATACAACAAGCTGTTAATTACCTTATATATGTATACAACAAGCTGTTAATTACCTTATATATGTATACAACAAGCTGTTAATTACCTTATATATGTATACAACAGGCGGTTAATTACCTTATATATGTATACAACAGGCTGTTAATTACCTTATATATGTATACAACAGGCGGTTAATTACCTTATATATGTATACAACAAGCTGTTAATTACCTTATATATGTATACAACAGGCGGTTAATTACCTTATATATGTATACAACAGGCTGTTAATTACCTTATATATGTATACAACAAGCTGTTAATTACCTTATATATGTATACAACAAGCTGTTAATTACCTTATATATGTATACAACAGGCGGTTAATTACCTTATATATGTATACAACAGGCGGTTAATTACCTTATATATGTATACAACAGGCGGTTAATTACCTTATATATGTATACAACAAGCTGTTAATTACCTTATATATGTATACAACAGGCTGTTAATTACCTTATATATGTATACAACAGGCTGTTAATTACCTTATATATGTATACAACAGGCGGTTAATTACCTTATATATGTATACAACAGGCTGTTAATTACCTTAGCGTAGAATGACCTGTTTGGTCCCCAAAGAGTATGTTCTTCCACTCACAATTGCTCCAGAGGCTTATCCAATCACTCAGTATCTGTTTCTCCTACTAGAAGTTTGTACTATGATTTACTGATTTAGTGAAGAGAACGGTTCGAGACAAAACCCCCTTATAACACCACTGTTGCTATTCACCCACCTTGGTTAGGAGGTGGATTTACTCAGCACGAGGAGTGTGGAGGGTAGTTGTCTCAGTATGTCTCATTCAGAAATCAGAAGTCAAGAGATACAATTGTTCTAGAGTATGAAAGTCAGATATGACCTTTTAGGTTGATGATAGTTGAAGTAATACGAGCTGTCCGTCGGTGATAAGTCAAGTAGCACTATCATGCCCTCTTAAGGAAGGCACTCTCCTTTTATTCTCTATTCGGGGCCAGTTCGGTTTTAGCGCTGAGTCATATTCTAACCTTGTGGCGAGCTATTTCTGTAAAGGGTTAGTTTGACATGTTACTGTGAAACATTACTAATGACAGATGCATCCTCTATCCCCAACCCTTGCATCAGTTTAACCCATTCAACTTCTACTGCTAGTCTAGCTCTTCCTCGTTCCATCAATGGCCCGCTCTCTCCCCCTTCTGGGTGCGGTGCCCGAATGCAAGGCACCTATTCAGGCCAGCTCTCCGGCCCCCACTCAAGAGGCGGAACCGGTGGTGATGGTATGTGCTGATCCAGTGAAGGAGGTGTCCTCAGAGCCCCTTTTTGTGATACCGCATCATCCTATACCTGGCTCTGCCACAGCACAGTGTCTTGGGAGCTGTAGTCCTATACCTGGCTCTGCCACAGCGCAGTGTCTTGGGAGCTGTAGTCCTATACCTGGCTCTGCCACAGTGCAGTGTCTTGGGAGCTGTAGTCCTATACCTGGCTCTGCCACAGCGCAGTGTCTTGGGAGCTGTAGTCCTATACCTGGCTCTGCCACAGCACAGTGTCTTGGGAGCTGTAGTCCTATACCTGGCTCTGCCACAGCGCAGTGTCTTGGGAGCTGTAGTCCTATACCTGGCTCTGCCACAGTGCAGTGTCTTGGGAGCTGTAGTCCTATACCTGGCTCTGCCACAGCGCAGTGTCTTGGGAGCTGTAGTCCTATACCTGGCTCTGCCACAGCACAGTGTCTTGGGAGCTGTAGTCCTATACCTGGCTCTGCCACAGCGCAGTGTCTTGGGAGCTGTAGTCCTATACCTGGCTCTGCCACAGCACAGTGTCTTGGGAGCTGTAGTCCTATACCTGGCTCTGCCACAGCACAGTGTCTTGGGAGCTGTAGTCCTATACCTGGCTCTGCCACAGCGCAGTGTCTTGGGAGCTGTAGTCCTATACCTGGCTCTGCCACAGCGCAGTGTGTTGGGAGCTGTAGTCCTATACCTGGCTCTGCCACAGCACAGTGTCTTGGGAGCTTTAGTCCTATACCTGGCTCTGCCACAGCGCAGTGTCTTGGGAGCTGTAGTCCTATACCTGGCTCTGCCACAGCGCAGTGTCTTGGGAGCTGTAGTCCTATACCTGGCTCTGCCACAGCACAGTGTCTTGGGAGCTGTAGTCCTATACCTGGCTCTGCCACAGCGCAGTGTCTTGGGAGCTGTAGTCCTATACCTGGCTCTGCCACAGCGCAGTGTCTTGGGAGCTGTAGTCCTATACCTGGCTCTGCCACAGCGCAGTGTCTTGGGAGCTGTAGTCCTATACCTGGCTCTGCCACAGCACAGTGTCTTGGGAGCTGTAGTCCTATACCTGGCTCTGCCACAGCGCAGTGTCTTGGGAGCTGTAGTCCTACACCTGGCTCTGCCACAGCGCAGTGTCTTGGGAGCTGTAGGCCTATACCTGGCTCTGCCACAGTGCAGTGTCTTGGGAGCTGTAGGCCTATACCTGGCTCTGCTCCAGTATTATGAGAAGCTGTGGCTCTGTTTCAAAGCTCCTCCCACATTGTTTACCGGCAGTATCCCTCATGTCAGGAAGAAATGGGCTTCTCTCACTCTCTACATGTACATTTGAGTCAATTAACAGACACTCTTATCCAGTGCAAATGTTTTGCCTTGTCGGCTCTGGGATTCGAACCAGCGACCTTTCGGTTACCAGCTAGGCTAATTGCCACCAGGTATGCATACTTTGCATAAAATAATTTAGTAGGCTATATTACACAGTCACAAAACCAACACTGCTTTCATTATATCACATATTAAAGCAAAAAGTAAATATCTAAGAAAACAACATATAATTAATTAAAATCATTCTGTACAGAACACATCAGTCATTCATATGAACTGCTATAAAACACATAGTCCTTGGACTGGTCTCTCTCTCTCTCTCTCTCTCTCTCTCTCACATATATTGACAAAGAGAAAAGACAGAGGTTGCTGGAGGGAGGGATACCTCGTCAGTTGTACAATTGAATGCATTCTACTGAAATGTGTCTTCCGCATTAAACCCAGCCCCTCTGAATCAGAGTGGTTCGGGGGGCTGTCTTAATCGACATCCACGTTATCGGCACCTGGTGGAACAGTGGGTTAACTGCCTTGCTCAAGGGCAGAACGACAGCTCGGGGATTCAACCCAACAACCTTTCTCTTACTGGCCCAACGCACCTACCCGCAGACTACCTGGGAGGGAGGGAGAAAAATAGAAAGACAGACACATTGGCATTGACAGATGGATGGATGGAGAGAGAAAAACAGCACAGAGGGAGACCTAGGGAGAGAGCAAGGGAGAGAGCTAGCGAGAGAGGCAGAGATACAGGGATGGATGGAGAGAAGGCGAGTGATGGATGGAGAGGAGCTGAGTGATGGATGTAGGTAGAGAAGGTTCCTAAAGAACAGCACAGGGGGGCTTTTGAAGCAGGTTTATGAAAGGCTGGCATGCAGCTCAGAGAGAGAATCATGTGGAGTGTGTCTTTATTCCAGAGAGCTACAGCTCCAGGGGGCCCTCACAGCTCTGACAAGGGGGCCCTCACAGCACTGACAGGGGGCCCTCACAGCACTGACAGGGGGCCCTCACAGCTCTGTCAGGGGGCCCTCACAGCTCTGACAGGGTGCCCTCACAGCTCTGACAGGGGGCCCTCACCACTGACAGGGGCCCTCACAGCTCTGACAGGGGGCCCTCACAGCTTTGTCAGGGGGCCCTCACAGCTCTGACAGGGGGCCCTCACAGCTCTGACATGGGCTGGAAATACTCTATCTGAGATGATACACTTTATCACACAGTATTGTGATGTCAATACTGTGGGTGAGGAAGTGAGTGAGAGTGTGGTCAACATTGGGTCTACAAGCATCCATCAAACATATTGACTATATCTATATACTGGTAGTGTCTTCAGAGTAGGCTGTGTTGTTGGGAACGTGAGTCTAAACCTCTGGTCCTCAGTGGTAGAAGTCAATGCCATTGCACCTACAGAAGCCACATGTAGCCGTAATGTTACAAGTCAAGGTATCGATCTTCAATCACGTAGGTCTACAACAACACTTTCTGGGAATAAGCAAGGAATGTTTTCTCACAGTTACAACTATACACAGATGAGAGTTCTCTGCTGGTTCTGCCAGCTAAAAAAATATATGTGTGTAATTATTCCCGAAATATTGAACGTTAAGGAGGAGCTCTTTTGCATTGAGGCTTGTTTTCCAAAAGCCTATCAAATTTGCAAATTCCCAAGATGGCTGGATGCCACTTCAGAAACAAGTTACTTCATAACAGGCGTTTCCTTTAATCTATTTTCTCTCTCTCTCTCTTCTGATTTTCTCTCTCTCTCTCTTCTGATTCTCTCTCTCTCTCTCACTCGCTCTCTATTTTCTCCTCTCTTTTCTCTCTCTATTTTCACTCTCTCTCTCTCTCTCTCTAGCTCTTTCTCGCTCTCTCTCTCTAGCTCTCTCTCTCTCTCTCTCTCTCTAGCTCTTTCTCGCTCTCTCTCTCTAGCTCTCTCTCTCTCTCTCTCTCTAGCTAGCTCTTTCTCTCTAGCTCTCTCTCTCTCTAGCTCTCTCTCTCTCTAGCTCTCTCTCTCTAGCTCTCTCTCTCTAGCTCTCTCTCTCTCTCTAGCTATCTCTCTCTCTCTCTAGCTCTCTCTCTCTCTAGCTCTCTCTCTCTAGCTCTCTCTCTCACACACTCTCTCCCTCTCTGCCTTCTATCTGTTCTGTTCTCTTCTGCTTTTTTTTTCCGTTTCTTCAGGTTAGAGAAAAGTTATGGGAGTCACGTTGGGAGTCACGTTGGGAGTCACGTTGGGAGGTTTTTGGTTCATTTTCATTTTCATGCTCAAATTGATTTTGCTCTCCAACCTGCTGTAAAGCTTTTACAGTCTTACTCTGCATGCCAAATGGCACCCTAGCTATGGAGTGCATTACTTTTGACCAGAGCCCTATGGGGAAAAGACTGCCGTTTGGGATACAGTGTTAGACTAATCCTACACTTGCCTCGCTGTGTTATATAGGCTGTTCACATGCTTAGCAGGCTACCTTTACATTTTACTCTATGCTACTTGACTGACCATGTAATTACGCCATACTCTATGCTACTTGACTGACCATGTAATTACACCATACTCTATCCTACTTGACTGACCATGTAATTACACCATACTCTATCCTACTTTACTGACCATGTAATTACGCCAAACTCTATCCTACTTTACTGACCATGTAATTACACCATACTCTGACAGACCATGTAATTACACCATACTCTATTCTACTTTACTGATCAAACCCACACCATCTATAATCTCTATAATGGAACCATTGTCTAACAGGTGTGATTCAGTGGTAGTAAAGTACCAGCAACACTGTGATTATATTCGATCAGTTGTCAGTAATAACCACACATACACAGCGAAAGCTGAAGGACAGTGTTTTCTCTCTCTCTCTCTCTCTCTCTCTCTCTCTCTCTCTCTCTCTCTCTCTCTCTCTCTCTCTCTCTCTCTCTCTCTCTCTCTCTCTCTCTCTCTCTCTCTCTCTCTCTCTCTCTCTCTCTCTCTCTCTCTCTCTCTCTCTCTCTCTCTCTCTCTCTCTCTCTCTCTCTCTCTCTCTCTCTCTCTCTCTCTCTCTCTCTCTCTCTCTCTCTCTCTCTCTCTCTCTCTCTCTCTCAAACTCTACCCATGACGAAGCCCATTTCCTAGTAATTACTTTGTCTCTCTCCGTCTCTTCTTGTCCTGTGCTTTAATGACAGAGTTCTATGTAGACAGTGATAAATCTTGGGGAAACGCAGGACACACACACACACACACACACACACACACACACACACACACAGGTTTACAGACAGGCATACTGTGTGTAGTTAAATGCTCATGCTGGGCTCTCATGGCAAACATCGGTATATGTAACATTCATAAGAACTGGGAACCATATTCTGGAAGTAAATCAATTAAACAACTGGCTCTGATTACTCTCACAGTGAGGCCAGAAATCAGCCAGAAATGCGATGTCAGGAAGTGGATTGCTATTTACTTTTAAATGTAAATAATGCTTGAACCGACATCCACAGTGTTTTTGAATGCAATCTCCACAAACTTTGGGGGAAAATAGCTTAAAATGGTGCGTTGTTAGCAGCTGTGCCCAGCCATATAACGTAGATACATTTTAGTAGATTTTCTTTATTGATTCCAATAGTGAAAGGAATAAATCATTCAGACGCTAGTCATGGTAGTTCTATACACTCAAATTCAACTCTAGTGAGTATCAGTGGCCTAATTACACCTGCTGGTGTTGAAAGAATTCTAAGTGCAGGCGTCTTAAGTACAATATGCTTTTGATTACAGCTGTGATGATTATAATTTCATGAATCTCTTTTAAATATCGTCAGAGGAGATGTGAGCGGAGTGTCTCCCTTGATGCCATGTAGAAACACTTCTCTTCCGGTTTAAGGCACAAACATGCGGGAGCACGTAGACACACACACACACACACACACACACACTCCTCTTCCGTCTTGATACTTTGTTGTAGCTTATTCTCTTGTTTTATGATAAACGGTTGTTTAAAGATACATTATCTGTGGTTCGATGCGTTCCCAGATGTGTAATGTCTTCATTACCCGAGCGAGCGCCATGTAACTTCTGCATTTCAGAGTCGAGTGACAGAGACTCTGTTTGATCAGCGAGTCAACAAGGAGGACATTTTAATAGTGCGATACACTCACTTCACACTACACAAAACTACACACTACACACACACACACACACACAGAGTAGACACACATGCTACGCTCTACACATGTAAGCAGGGAAGAGGGTGTTTGAGTGTGGTAGAGGTGTAGATACTGTCACACCAGTCTTTCTTTCTGTAGTCTGTCTGTCTGTCTGTCTGCGTCTGTCTGTCTCTCACACTCTGTCTGTCTCTCACACTCTGTCTGTCTCTCACACTCTGTCTGTCTGTCTGTCTGTCTGTCTGTCTGTCTGTCTGTCTGTCTGTCTGTCTGTCTGTCTGTCTGTCTGTCTGTCTGTCTGTCTGTCTGTCTGTCTGTCTGTCTGTCTGTCTGTCTGTCTGTCTGTCTGTCTGTCTGTCTGTCTGTCTGTCTGTCTCACACACCATGTCTGTCTGTCTGTCTGTACAGCGAATACATGGAGCACCATCCCCAGAGTGAGAGTGAGTTCGTAAATTCCTAAGGAAGAGCCTGCCTCATGGACACAGTTACAGAGAGTAGTTTTTTCATGGATACAAAGGAAATCCTTCCACCTCACAGAACGTGAGGTACGAACAACTTTCATGTTCCAGAGAAAGTGTAAAAGATCGGTGAAGAATCCAGCTACGAACTGGTGCGTTTGTCACAACTTGGCAAGCTCAAGAGAGACGGTGTGGCCACATTACCATAACGCTGTTTATATAATAGCCTCAGATATGAGGTTTACATCTAATTGTGGTATAAGATGAATGAGTGAGGATGATACCGTTTGAATAATGGTGTAATATGATTGTGGACTGTTTAATGAAGAAAAATACAATTCCCTTTTGATTTGAACTAAATCAGAGGACCGCCCCTGAGCCCAGTTAGGGTCAGGCCTCCTGGGACAGCCCCTGAGCCCAGTTAGGGTCAGGCCTCCTGGGACAGCCCCTGAGCCCAGTTAGGGTCAGGCCTCCTGGGACAGCCCCTGAGCCCAGTTAGGGTCAGGCCTCCTGGGACAGCCCCTGAGCCCAGTTAGGGTCAGGCCTCCTGGGACAGCCCCTGAGCCCAGTTAGGGTCAGGCCTCCTGGGACAGCCCCTGAGCCCAGTTAGGGTCAGGCCTCCTGGGACAGCCCCTGAGCCCAGTTAGGGTCAGGCCTCCTGGGACAGCCCCTGAGCCCAGTTAGGGTCAGACATCCTGGACCGCCCCTGAGCCCAGTTAGGGTCAGACATCCTGGACCGCCCCTGAGTCCAGTTAGGGTCAGACATCCTGGACCGCCCCTGAGCCCAGTTAGGGTCAGACATCCTGGACTGCCCCTGAGCCCAGTTAGGGCCAGACATCCTGGACCGCCCCTGAGCCCAGTTAGGGCCAGACATCCTGGACCGCCCCTGAGTCCAGTTAGGGTCAGACATCCTGGACCGCCCCTGAGCCCAGTTAGGGTCAGACATCCTGGACCGCCCCTGAGCCCAGTCAGGGTCAGACATCCTGGACCGCCCCTGAGCCCAGTTAGGGTCAGACATCCTGGACCGCCCCTGAGCCCAGTTAGGGTCAGACATCCTGGACCGCCCTTTTCTGCCATTCCGAATAAAGCACAACTTTGAGAAATTATCAGCAGACCATGTTCATCTCCATTAGGAGGGGGACTAAAGGTTGCAGGTCATTGCTGAATCTTTCAACCATACCACATGGTTAAACTCTTAGACTATCGATACCGACAGAATAACAACAAGTCTTTGATATCGATTACTAGTCTGCAGCTAGGAATTCGGTATCATTGAATGCGAAGAACGACAACCGCTGAAACATCCATTCTATAACAAATGCCACTTTGAACTATCCCCTCTAACCAAGACAGAGAGAGACAGAGACGGACAATTCTACAAAAGAAAGACTTTTCACCAGCGATCAAGACGACACACTGAGCGTAAATATTCGTATATATTGATTGCAATTGTTCCCGAATTAGTGAGCGTTCATGTGTAAGGATTAGCATTTCAATTGTTATAATTATTAACTCTGTAGTGACTTCTTCGTCGACCCCCCACTCCCCTTTTGTCAAACAAGCCGCCATGCCGGTTCAGCCCACTAGGGCACATTCTATCATTTCATGTAACCATATTTACTGTTTGTTTATGCATTTCTGTGAATTACTTAGTTAGTAATAAATAAATGATTTAAGACAATTGATGTATGGATGACTCACAGTGAAGACTGGGTTCGTGCAGATAATCAACAATTTACGATGTTTGGAATGAGACTAACGTGAGGTAAAGTAAATAAATAATTAATCAGAAGACTATTGATCAGATAAGAAAATATCGGAAAGGTTATATTGGGAAATTATAACTTTGTAATCTGAATACTTTCCTTGGTGCCCCTATTTCCTAGTTAATTACAGTTACACGATTAATCGATCTTAACACGATCTTTGATAAAACTATGTCTTCAATTTAATGATAGTAAAGACACGACAGTGTCAAGTAATTATCTTTTTGTTTTCTCATGATTTGGTTGAGTCTAATTGTGTTGCTGCCCTGGGGCTCTGTGGGGTGTGTTTGTGTTTGTGAACAGAGCCCCAGGACCAGCTTGCTTAGAGGACTCTTCTCCAGGTTCATCTCTCTGTAGGTGATGGCTTTGTTATGGACGGTTTGGGAATCGCTTCCTTTGAGGTGATTGTAGAATTTTAACGGCTCTTTTCTGGATTTTGATCATTAGCGAGTATCGGTATTTGGTGTTCTACGTTGTACACTGAGGATATTTTTGCAGAATTCTGCATGCACAGTCTCAATTTGGTGTTTGTCCCATTTTGTGAATTCTTGGTTGGTGAGCGGACCCCAGACCTCAAAACCATAAAGTATTTTTTAGCTAGGTATTTTTTTAGATAAATCCTAATTGGTATGTCGAATGTTATGTTCCTTTTGATGGCATAGAAAGCCCTTCTTGCCTTGTCTCTCAGACCGTTCACAGCTTTGTGGAAGTTACCTGTGGCGCTGATGTTTAGGCCAGGGTATGTATAGTTTTTTGTGTGCTCTAGGGCAATGGTGTCTAGATGGAATTAACATTTGTGGCCCTGGCAAATTGACCTTTTTTGGAACACCATTATTTTGGTCTTGCTGAGATTTACTGTCAGGGCCCAGGTCTGGCAGAATCTGTGAAGAAGACCTAGGTGCTGCTGTAGGCCCTCCTTGGATGGTGACTGAAGCACCAGATCATCACCAAACAGTAGACATTTGACTTCAGATTGAAGTAGGGTGAGGCCGGGTGCTGCAGACCTTTCTAGTGCCTGCGCCAATTCGTTGATATATATGTTGAAGAGGGTGGGGCTTAAGCTGCATCCCTGTCTCACCCCACGACCCTGTGGGAAGATTTTTAAATGTTTTATTTACCGCACACTTGTTCTTTGTGTACATGGATTGTATAATGTTGTATGTTTTTCCTCCAACAACACTTTCCATCAGTTTGTATAGCAGACCCTCATGCCAGTTTGTATAGCAGACCCTCTGAGTCGACCCTCAGACCCTCATGCCAAAATGAGTCAAAAGCTTGTTTGAAATCAACAAAGCATGAGAAGACTTTGCCTTTGTTTTGGTTTGTTTGTTTGCTTTGTCAAATAGGGTGTGCAGGGTGAATACGTAGTCTGTTGTACGTTAATTTAGTAAAAAGTTTGACATTTGCTCAGTACATTGTTTTCACTGAGGAAATGTATGAGTCTGCTGTTAATGACAATGCAGAGGATTTTCCTAAGGTTGCTGTTGACGCATATCCCCCAGAAGTTATTGGGATCAAATTTGTCTCCACTTTTGTGGATTGGGGTGATCAGTCCTTGGTTCCAAATATTGGGGAAGATGCCAAAGCTAAGGATCAGGTTAAAGAGTTTTAGTATAGCCAATGTCACGCCCTGACCTTAGGGAGCCTTTTTATGTCTCTATTTGGTTTGGTCAGGGTGTGATTAGGGTGGGCATTCTAAGTGTTGTATTTCTTTGTGTTTGGCCGAGTGTTGTTCCCAATCAGAGGCAGCTATCTATCGTTGTCTCTGATTGGGAATCATACTTAGGTAGCCTTTTTTTGCCACCTATGTTTTGGGATCTTGTCCTTGTATTGTTGCTGGTGAGCCCTACAAGGCTGTTTGTTTTGTTGGTTCTCTCTTTCTTGTTTTTCTGGTTATCATTAAAGAATATGATTAACCTACCCCACGCTGCATCTTGGTCTAATTCCACCAACAACGTTTGTTACAGCCAATTGGAATTTGTTGTCTGTTTACTTGATCATTTCATTGAGGATACCATCAACACCACAGCCCTTTTTGGGTTGGAGGGTTTTTATTTTGTCCTGTAGTTCATTCAAGGTAATTGGAGAATCCATTGGGTTCTGGTAGTCTTTAATAGTTGATTCTAAGATTGTATTTGTTTTTGCTGTTTGTTCTTTGTTATAGAGCCAAAAATATTGGAGAAGTGGTTGACCCCTATATCTCCATTTTGGATAGATACGTCTTCGTGTTTGTTTCGTGTTTTCCAATTTTCCCAGAAGTGGTTAGTCTATGGATTCTTAAAATACATTGAGCTGTTTTCTGACGTGCTGTTCCTTCTTTTTCCATAGTGCATTTCTGTATTGATCTGTATTTCTGTAGTGATTCACCACTATTTGAGAAATTTAGATTTGATTGGGAGGCTGAGAGGTCAAACACACTGTTAAGATTTTCTCCTGCCAAGTTTGCACCTTCACTATTCCAGTGGAACATTCTGTCTAGGAAGTTGTCTAAAAGGGATGGAATTTGTTGT
This sequence comes from Oncorhynchus kisutch, assembly GCF_002021735.2. Lineage (NCBI taxonomy): Eukaryota > Metazoa > Chordata > Actinopteri > Salmoniformes > Salmonidae > Oncorhynchus > Oncorhynchus kisutch. Next base: position 37,341,483 of record NC_034194.2, on the reverse strand, counting down.
TGCCTAATTATTTTTTGGTATGTTTACAAACTACATTCCTTCCATCTATAGCATTTCTTAATATTATTCAGATCCTGTGGTTTTGATGCTTTTCTGACGTGCTGTTCCTTCTTTTTCCATAGTGCATTTCTGTATTGATCTGTATTTCTGTAGTGATTCACCATAGCGAAGGCGTGGACTCTGTTTTTTGTTGGACAGGTTTCTCAATTTTTTTTCTTAGATTTTTGCTTTCATCATCAAACCATTTGTCATTGTTCATTTTCTACGGTTTTCTATTTGAGAAATTTAGATTTGATTGGGAGGCTGAGAGGTCAAACACACTGTTAAGATTTTCTCCTGCCAAGTTTGCACCTTCACTATTCCAGTGGAACATTCTGTCTAGGAAGTTGTCTAAAAGGGATGGAATTTGTTGTTGCCTAATTGTTTTTTGGTAGGTTTACAAACTACATTCCTTCCATCTATAGCATTTCTTAATATTATTCAGATCCTGTGGTTTTGATGCTTCGTGATTGGTTATTGCTCTGTTCAAGTAGACTGTGATTTTGCTGTGGTCTGATATGGGTGTCAGTGGACTGACTGTGAATGCTCTTAGAGACTATGGGTTAGGTCAGTGATAAAGTAGTCTACAGTACTACTGCCAAGAGATCATCTATAGGTGTACCTACCATTGGAGTCCACTCGAAGCCTACCATTGACTATGTACATACCCAGCATGCGACAGAGCTGCAGGAGTTGTGACCTGTTTTTGTTGGTTATATTGTTATAGTTGTGCCTAGGGGGGAATATCAGGGAGGGAATGCTGTCACCTCCAGGCAGGTGTTTGTCCCCCTGTGTGCTGAGGGTGTCAGGTTCTTGTCCAGCTCTGGCATTTAGATCACTACAGACTAGTACGTGTCCCTAAGCCTGGAAATGTTTGATTTCCCCCTCCAGGATGGAGAAGCTGTCTTCATTAAAGCATGGGGATTCTAGTGGGGCGATATAGGTAGCACACAGGAGGACATTTTCTTTTTGAATTTCTAGCCAAATGTAAAATGTTCCTGTTTTGATTAATTTAATGGAGTGCGGTAGGTCTGCTCTATACCAAATTAGCATACCCCCTGTGTCCCTTCCCTGTTTCACACCTGGTAGTTTGGTGGATGGGACTACCAGTGGGTAACCAGTGGGTCCATCTCCTCAATACCAGGTTTCTTGTAGGATGACAATTTCTGATTTCTTTGAAGTCCAGGTTCCTGCTCTTTAGGCCAAAGGCTGACAGTAGGGGCATAGGTCTGAGGGGGCCAAAATTGGGTGTGGGCATGGTTGACTTGGGGGGGGGTGTTGATTGGTTGGGGTGGGGGTGTGGATGTGGCTGGTGGTGCTGTGGTCTGGATGTAGGTCCACGTGGCGTGGGTCCTCTATGTGCAGGTCTGGTGGGGGTCCTGCAGGTCTGAGAAAGTGTCTCACTGGTTTGGGCGAGGTGTCTGTTGATCTATTGCTCCTATGTGAGGTGTTGGGGCTGCGTTTGAGAGCGATGTCCTTTGGGGTCCGTGTAAAGGTGGGCACCGCTGCCTTGTATAGGTGCACCTGGTCATAAAGGCTGTTCAAGTACAGGGTGGAGTGGTGGACCAGGTATACACTTGGTTTTGAGGCACAGCCACAGGAAATGCTTGCATTTACCTGCTGTATGGTAGCAGGGTGGAAGTATTTTCATGGTAGCATGGTGGAGATAGCCACTTGTGCATTGGGGAAAGTAGAAGAAGCTTTTTCAATCACTCCCTTCAGTGCTTTGGCCACCCTTTCCTGCTGTGTTCTCAGGTCGTTTGTGCCTGTGTGTATTATTATAAGGCTAGGTGAACCTAGTTGGTCCTCAGACAGAAGGTCAAGGGCGCACTGGGTGTTTGGACACCAGAGTTTAGACACACTGTGTTTGGGATAAAGTATATGTTCTATTATATATTTCCCATTTGAGTCCATAAGTAGTACAATCTGTGTCTTGTGTGTGTGGGGGGGGGGGCCTCAGAGGGGGTGATCCCCTGGGCTTGGGGTTCTTCATTTGTCTGTTCTGCTGTGATGTCGACACTATGGTCAAGGTCTGTTGTGGACTGTTCTGCTGAGGTGGGCTGTTCCGGCTTCTCTACGGGGGGTGGCCACCTCTCTAGTGGGTTGTTCTCTGTCACACACAATCCCCCTCACCCTCCTCCAGCAGTCTGTTCCTGTCCTCTAGTGGGTTGTTCTCTGTCACACACAATCCCCCTCACCCTCCTCCAGCAGTCTGTTCCTGTCCTCTAGTGGGTTGTTCTCTGTCACACACAATCCCCCTCACCCTCCTCCAGCAGTCTGTTCCTGTCCTCTAGTGGGTTGTTCTCTGTCACACACAATCCCCCTCACCCTCCTCCAGCAGTCTGTTCCTGTCCTCTAGTGGGTTGTTCTCTGTCACACACAATCCCCCTCACCCTCCTCCAGCAGTCTGTTCCTGTCCTCTAGTGGGTTGTTCTCTGTCACACACAATCCCCCTCACCCTCCTCCAGCAGTCTGTTCCTGTCCTCTAGTGGGTTGTTCTCTGTCAACACAATCCCCCTCACCCTCCTCCAGCAGTCTGTTCCTGTCCTCTAGTGGGTTGTTCTCTGTCAACACAATCCCCCTCACCCTCCTCCAGCAGTCTGTTCCTGTCCTCTAGTGGGTTGTTCTCTGTCACACACAATCCCCCTCACCCTCCTCCAGCAGTCTGTTCCTGTCCTCTAGTGGGTTGTTCTCTGTCAACACAATCCCCCTCACCCTCCTCCAGCAGTCTGTTCCTGTCCTCTAGTGGGTTGTTCTCTGTCACACACAATCCCCCTCACCCTCCTCCAGCAGTCTGTTCCTGTCCTCTAGTGGGTTGTTCTCTGTCAACACAATCCCCCTCACCCTCCTCCAGCAGTCTGTTCCTGTCCTCTAGTGGGTTGTTCTCTGTCAACACAATCCCCCTCACCCTCCTCCAGCAGTCTGTTCCTGTCCTCTAGTGGGTTGTTCTCTGTCAACACAATCCCCCTCACCCTCCTCCAGCAGTCTGTTCCTGTCCTCTAGTGGGTTGTTCTCTGTCAACACAATCCCCCTCACCCTCCTCCAGCAGTCTGTTCCTGTCCTCTAGTGGGTTGTTCTCTGTCAACACAATCCCCCTCACCCTCCTCCAGCAGTCTGTTCCTGTCCTCTAGTGGGTTGTTCTCTGTCAACACAATCCCCCTCACCCTCCTCCAGCAGTCTGTTCCTGTCCTCTAGTGGGTTGTTCTCTGTCAACACAATCCCCCTCACCCTCCTCCAGCAGTCTGTTCCTGTCCTCTAGTGGGTTGGTCTTCTCCTGCTCTTGCTTTTTATATTGTTGAAGTTGTCTCACCACAGTCCGGAGTGCAAATATCTCTCTCCACCTCCCGATCTCTGGGTCTGGTTAAGGGGGTGTTGTGCTGGACTGTTGTCTGGTTCTGTGCTGACTGGAGTGTGATCACCTGCTGTTCCAGCTCCACCTGCCTTACCCCCAGCTGGGTAAATGTATCCTTCATTTCAATGAGGGGGTAGTACTCTGTGCTGGGAGGTTGACTCTCCGCTGGGGGTTGCTCGTCTGTGGGGTTACATAATGAAGAGGTCTGGTCTGACCCGCTCGGGGTGGGGGTATCTTTATCAAGGGAGACCTTCTCCTGCTGGGCTAATTATTTGATTAGGTGAACGTCCAGCTGAAACTGCTTGGGGTTGCCCTGTACATACACTCTTCCAGACTTATAGAGATTTATATTAGCTGACTCAGTGTCCTCGTTGTCTAGTATCCGGAGTTTCCACCCCTCGTTAACACCCCCTCTCTTAACAAAGGGGTAGTGTGCTTATATAGAACTGTGCCATGCCAGGGGATGGTTTGTGTGGAAGATAAGGTTGCTGATGTTCCCATTTTTGTAATAGTCAGCAAAAAGTGTCTCTTGATTTTCCATAAGGAGCTTCATTTTGTGATCTTTTCTTGCCTTATCAGTCTTTACATGCACAGGGTACTGTGTTTTAATGACCTCTGAACAGTGGGAGGCAGCTTCTAAAGCCTCTCCATTTGGTTGGAGTAGACTGTGACTCTCCTGCCATTGTTGGGCTGAAGGGCTTTGACACCTCTCACTTGACACGTCAGTGCTAATTGAAGTTGTATCAAACTTGGCAGCCTATATTTAGCATTCAGTCCTTACAAAGTAATGTAAAGTATTTTTCTTCTTGGCTTTTGGAAATAAAATATAAGCTTCAGAATAAACATTACTCACTCAGTTCCAGATTGGATGGTTTTCAGGTTTCTGTTGTTTTCCAGAGCATTTGCTGTATAAAATAAAAATCCTTGGTAGTTGGAAACCTTCCAGGTGATTCCGTAATTCCGTCCAAAATCAGGTTGTCGGTTTGATTTTTGATTTGAATTGAAGGTTACGTTGTAGAGGGTAGCATCCTGTACATGTTCCTGACATAACAAAAAAATCCAAGTTTATCAAACTCAAAATCTATATATTTTTTTAATTACATGCTGAAAAATGCAGGAGCTCATCTGATCATGACCTCTGTCTCTCTGTCTCTCTATATATTTCTCTCCATCACACCAGTCTTTTTGTCTCTCACCATGGTACTCTAGTTTCTGTCCTAGAGGTTCTCAGTTGTTACATCTCTCTCATTGAAACTTCAGACCCCATGAAGAGTTGGCATGAGAATAAGATGAACTGCACAAGTTCACTGTATACTTGGTCCTGTATAGCTCAGTTGGTAGAGCATGGTGCTTGTAATGCTACAGTTGTGGGTTCGATTCCCAGGAAGTTAGACAGATACATCCTGTCTGAAACTAAACAGTCAACCAAGCAACACTTTTTAATCAGAGTGAAACACGCACGCACGCGCACACACACACACACACATGCACACACACATATACACACTCACACTTCCTCTGGCCCTAAATGGGTGGTTCTTGCCACCAAGGGAGGAGTGCAGCGACAGGCATAATGCCTACCATTACATTGTGACAGAGGTTTTTTCTGTGTGTGTGTGTGTGTCTGTGTGGGGTTCTGTGTGTGCGAGTATGTGTGTGTATCTATGTGTGTGTATGCGTGGGCCTGTGTGTGTGTGTGTGTGCAGGGGGGGATGTGTGTGTGTGTGTGTGTGTGTGTGTGTGTGTGTGTGTCTTTGTGTGCTCACTCCCATGTGTGTCTTATCAGTGACAGCACAGACCCATCCTATCCATCCCCTTTCCCGAAAACCTATAGTCCCCCTGTCAAAATCCCTTCACCACTCCCCCAGTCCCCTCTCCTGTTCCCGTTCCCCAAAATAACACCAATTAGTTGTTAGCTCTAGCCTCTCTGTAATGAAAGTAGCAAACAACACTTTGTTATTATAGTGACTGAACTGGCTGCTGGAATTGCATGCTGTCAATTACAAGTCCCTTAGTGGCAATTACTTAGAGCTTGAACCAGTGGAGGGCTTACCCACTCTGGTTAGCAGGTGGTCTTTAAAGATTCAACGACAAGGATAAAGCAGTAAATACTAGCATTACTACTGCTAATAATGCATTGTAACTAACTACTAGTGCTAATAAGGCATTGTAACTAACTACTAGTGCTAATAATGCATTGTAACTAACTACTAGTGCTAATAAGGCATTGTAACTAACTACTAGTGCTAATAATGCATTGTAACTAACTACTAGTGCTAATAAGGCATTGTAACTAACTACTAGTGCTAATAATGCATTGTAACTAACTACTAGTGCTAATAATGCATTGTAACTAACTACTAGTGCTAATAATGCATTGTAACTAACTACTAGTGCTAATAATGCATTGTAACTAACTACTAGTGCTAATAATGCATTGTAACTAACTACTAGTGCTAATAATGCATTGTAACTAACTACTAGTGCTAATAAGGCATTGTAACTAACTACTAGTGCTAATAATGCATTGTAACTAACTACTAGTGCTAATAATGCATTGTAACTAACTACTAGTGCTAATAATGCATTGTAACTAACTACTAGTGCTAATAAGGCATTGTAACTAACTACTAGTGCTAATAATGCATTGTAACTAACTACTAGTGCTAATAAGGCATTGTAACTAACTACTAGTGCTAATAATGCATTGTAACTAACTACTAGTGCTAATAATGCATTGTAACTAACTACTAGTGCTAATAATGCATTGTAACTAACTACTAGTGCTAATAAGGCATTGTAACTAACTACTAGTGCTAATAATGCATTGTAACTAACTACTAGTGCTAATAAGGCATTGTAACTAACTACTAGTGCTAATAATGCATTGTAACTAACTACTAGTACTAATAATGCCTTGTAACTAACAACAGTACTAATAATGCCTTGTAACTAATAGTGCAAATAATGCCTTATAACTAATAGTGCTAATAATGCCTTATAAATACTAGTGCTAATAATGCCTTATAACTAACTACTAGTGCTAAAAATGGCTTGTAACTACTACTGCTAATAACACCTTGTAGCTACGACTGCTAATAATGCCTTGTAATTAGGGGAAAGGGGGATACCTAGTCAGTTGTACAACTGAATGACTTCAACTGAAATGTGTCTTCTGCATTTAACCAAACCTTACTGAATAAGAGAGGTGTGGTGCCAATGGTAGTGATAGTGTCATTGTTACAAATATAGGCATGGTAGTTGTACAGAATATGCATGTTCACCCGATCCATGCTGTAGATATTTTTTCTCCCTTAAGGTCCATCTCAGTGGAGTTCAAGCTACAATACTATGATGGAAGTGAACAGGTCAGCCCAGTATACAGCTCGGCTTGTCTCAGTTTGGCTCAGCTCGGCATGGCTCAGCTTGGCTCAGCTCAGCTTGGCTCTGCTTGTCTCAGTTCGGCTTGTCTCAGCTTGGCTCGGCATGGCTCAGCTCGGCTCAGCTTGGCTCAGCTCGGCATGGCTCAGCTCGGCATGGCTCAGCTTGGCTCGGCTTGGCTCAGCTCGGCATGGCTCGGCTCGGCTTGGCTCAGCTCGGCATGGCTCAGCTTGGCTCGGCTTGGCTCAGCTCGGCATGGCTCAGCTTGGCTCGGCTTGGCTCAGCTCGGCATGGCTCAGCTTGGCTCGGCTTGGCTCAGCTCGGCATGGCTCAGCTTGGCTCGGCTTGGCTCAGCTCGGCATGGCTCAGCTTGGCTCAGCTCTGCTTGTCTTAGTTGTGTGGAAAATAGACCGTATAGATATAGACTTGTGTGCTGTGGACTGGATAGTCAGTAGGCAGTCAAGAGGATAGCTGGTAAAGTCAGGTCATGGATAACATGACCTCCCCTTTTCCCAAAGCGTAGATTTGTAAAACAACAGGGATTAAAACATGATTCATTTTCAACTGCAGGTAGTGCTTTGGGACTCCTGACTACGAATGAGGTTTGAGGAGTTAGCAAGGTAACTTTGGTCAACTCTGAGTTCAACTCCAGATAATGGGTCAAACGAATGTGCCTTACCTTTTTAGCTAGGTCAATTTGTATGTCAACAAATCGTTTAGAACTAACCTGTTCCGGGGAAGGTTAACTCGGGTCTAACTCAATGAAATCAGATACCCTCCCTCTCACAACAGTCATTATTATTAAGACATTATTCAACCTCCATCCATGTCTGAGGACATTGCGAGATGACGTAGAAACCAGCCGCTAGGGGCAACTGTGAGCGCTGTTACCTTCATGTAGGTTTTGCTAGAGCGTTGTGGATGGCGGATGGGCATAAGCATCTGTCTCTGATTCTCAAAACCATTTGTGTAGTTTTAAGACTGAAGTTAACCCTGACCTTAACCGTTTGGTGTTAATGGCTAAACTTAACCCTAACCTTAAATTCAGAGGTAATACCTAAACTTAAACCTTGTCACGCCCTGGTCGAAGTATATGGTGTTTGTCTTTATTTATTTGGTCAAGCCGGGGTGTGACATGGGTTTATTGTGGTGTGTTTTGTCTTGGGGTTTTATTAGGTATTGGGTGTGTGGCTTAGTGGAGGTATCTAGCAAAGTCTATGGCTGTCTGGAGTGGTTCTCAATCAGAGGCAGGTGTTTATCGTTGTCTCTTATTGAGAACCATATTTAGGCAGCCATATTCTTTGAGTGTTTGTGGGTGATTGTTTCTGTCTCTGTGTTTGCACCAGATAGGGCTGTTTCGGTTTTCACATGTTCATTATTTTGTCGTTTCTTCATGTATAGTTTTTTCCTTCATTAAAATATCATGAATCATCATCACGCTGCATTTTGGTCCGACTCTCCTTCACCACAAGAAAGCCGTTTCAACCCTAACCTTAAATTCAGAGTTAATACCTAAACTTAACCCTAACCTTAAATTCAGAGTTAATACCTGTCAACCAGTTAACCAGACTCTTCCAGATCTGCCAGTCAACCAGACTCTTCCAGATCTGCCAGTCAACCAGGATCTGCCAGAACCACCAGCCAGCCAGGATCTGCCGGATCTAACTACCTGCCTGAGCTTCCTCTCAGTGCTGAGCTTCCTCTCAGTGCTGAGCTTCCCTTCAGTGCTGAGCTTCCCTTCAGTGCTGAGCTTCCCCTCAGTGCCGAGCTTCCCCTCAGTGCCGAGCTTCCCCTCAGTGCCGAGCTTCCCCTCAGTGCCGAGCTTCCCCTCAGTGCCGAGCTTCCCCTCAGTGCTGAGATGCCTCAGTCCCGAGCTGCCCCTCAGTCCTGAGCTGCCCCTCAGTCCAGTGGGATTCTGGGTGAGGACTACTAATACCTAAACTTAACCTTAAACGCATGAAAATTGGACGTTTGCAATAACATCGAAATGTGACGTTTGAGAAACATGGATGAACGTCTAATTCTGACGTGAGAATGTGAGAGCTGGTTGCGCAAAGATGTGATCATCCTCTTCATTTGAGGAAGACTACTTTAAAATATTTTATTCATTTTTTAAAGATGGTGTAAAAAAAAAATACTGTTAAAATACCTATCACATTACACATTTAGTATTGACAGCATTTCCTTTCCAAACTGCACATTTCTCATGCGATTGTATTTTGAAATGTGCAAAAGGCAAACTGACAGCCGCAACCAACCATTGACATGTCATCCATATATGGCAGATCCCATTCAAGTCAACAATGGCAGCCATTGCTATGGTACCCATGAGTCAAAGTGCCAGGGTTAGAGGCTCCACAACCGGTCTATAAATTATGTCTATGGCCACAATTCAAAAAGCTTCCCACAGATAGAAGGAGCGATTTGAGTGGGAGAAAGGGGATTGATAATCCCACCAAAGACGGCTTTAACGATAAGTCATAAAATAAGGATGCATTTCTAAACGCCTGCTGTACAACATCGCCTGCTGCGTTATTTACAAGATAACTTTTATTTCGGCACAAATTAAAATGTGGCACTGACTCTCCCATAGATTGATGATTCAGCATTGTCTGAAGCTGGCTAGCTTTATAAAAGCCTGAATAGATCTAGCTAGCATCGTAGTATACCACTCAACTGTGTTTAACATTGGTTATACACCTGGATCAACTGTAACTCTGTCACGACTTCCGCCGAGGTTTGCTCTCCTGCCCGTTCGGGCGGTGCTCGGCGTTCGTCGTCACCGTCCTACTAGCCACTACCGATCCCTTTTCGTGTATCTGTTGGTTTTGTCTGATTGGTTTCACCTGTGTGTTGTTTAGTTAATTAGTGTCTGTATTTAATGTAGGTTGTCCCACCCTTGTTTTGTGCGGGATAGTTTATTTTGTCATTCATTTTCGTCTGTCGTGGTTTTCGTGTTTTCTTATTCTCCGGTTTGTTTGTTATCCTATGTTGGATAATTTCACCCTGTGTTTGTTTGGGTTGACCGTGTTTGTTTGTTTACCGGAGAATAAACTTCAAGATCGCATTCTGCTCTCTGCGCCTGATTCCACCCACCTTGATTAGACGTGACAAACTCACTAGCTTCACTGTGTTTACACACGCACACACACACACACACACAGAGATAAAAATATCACATTTTATTAGTCACATGCCCCGAATACAACAGGTGTAGACCTTACAGTGAAATGCTGAATACAACAGGTGTAGACCTCACAGTGAAATGCTGAATACAACAGGTGTAGACCTCACAGTGAAATGCTGAATACAACAGGTGTAGACCTCACAGTGAAATGCTGAATACAACAGGTGTAGACCTCACAGTGAAATGCTGAATACAACAGGTGTAGACCTCACAGTGAAATGCTGAATACAACAGGTGTAGACCTCACAGTGAAATGCTGAATACAACAGGTGTAGACCTCACAGTGAAATGCTGAATACAACAGGTGTAGACCTCACAGTGAAATGCTGAATACAACAGGTGTAGACCTCACAGTGAAATGCTGAATACAACAGGTGTAGACCTCACAGTGAAATGCTGAATACAACAGGTGTAGACCTCACAGTGAAATGCTGAATACAACAGGTGTAGACCTCACAGTGAAATGCTGAATACAACAGGTGTAGACCTCACAGTGAAATGCTGAATACAACAGGTGTAGACCTCACAGTGAAATGCTGAATACAACAGGTGTAGACCTCACAGTGAAATGCTGAATACAACAGGTGTAGACCTCACAGTGAAATGCTGAATACAACAGGTGTAGACCTCACAGTGAAATGCTGAATACAACAGGTGTAGACCTCACAGTGAAATGCTGAATACAACAGGTGTAGACCTCACAGTGAAATGCTGAATACAACAGGTGTAGACCTCACAGTGAAATGCTGAATACAACAGGTGTAGACCTCACAGTGAAATGCTGAATACAACAGGTGTAGACCTCACAGTGAAATGCTGAATACAACAGGTGTAGACCTCACAGTGAAATGCTGAATACAACAGGTGTAGACCTCACAGTGAAATGCTGAATACAACAGGTGTAGACCTCACAGTGAAATGCTGAATACAACAGGTGTAGACCTCACAGTGAAATGCTGAATACAACAGGTGTAGACCTTACAGTGAAATGCTGAATACAACAGGTGTAGACCTCACAGTGAAATGCTGAATACAACAGGTGTAGACCTCACAGTGAAATGCTGAATACAACAGGTGTAGACCTCACAGTGAAATGCTGAATACAACAGGTGTAGACCTCACAGTGAAATGCTGAATACAACAGGTGTAGACCTCACAGTGAAATGCTGAATACAACAGGTGTAGACCTCACAGTTACGAGCCCCTAACCAACAATGCAGTTCCAAAAAATAAGGACAAGAATAAGAGAGAAAAGTAACAAGTATTTAAAGAGCAGCAGTAAAACAACAATAGTGAGACAATACCTGTATCGGTACCCCCTGTATATAATTTGAGGTTGAGGTAGTATGTACATGTAGGTAGAGTTATCGAAGTGACTATGCTCTGACTATGCAGAGATGACAACAACAGAGGGTAGCAGCGGTGTAAAGAGGGGGATAGTCTGGGTAGGCATTTGATGCACACACACACACACACACAATCTTTTGCTTATCACTCTCACTCACAGGAAAGCAGCAGACGCTCTGGAACTATTTAGTGTCGCACAAGAAGCATTTCACCTCTTTCTCCTCAGCGTTTGACAAGAATGAAGCTGGGGGTCTGATCCTTCCAGGGGTCCGATCATTCCAGTGGTCTGATCAATCCAGGGGTCTGAATACTGGTATTTGAAGGCTGGTAGAGGGAGCCATCAGTCAAGTAGTCCCAATAGACCCAGAACCCTAACCATCCCTAACCACACATGGCGACAGAGGCCTGATAAATACATAGACTTGTCAAGGGTACTAATGAGAACCCTTTAAAGTCAGCATGAGTTGCGCCCGATTATCAGGTCTCTACAGGTCTCCCAGCTCTGACCTGGCCACTCAAGGACATTCAGAGACTTGTCCCGAAACCACTTCTACATTGTCTTGGCTGTGTGCTTAGGGTCGTTGTCCTGTTGGAAAGTGATCCTTCACCCCAGTCTGAGGTCCTAAGAGCTCTGGAGCAGGTTTTCAAAGATCTCTTCATCTTTCCCTTGATCCTGACTAGTCTCTCAGTCCCTGCCGCTGTAAAACATCCCCACAACATGATGCTGCCACCACCATGCTTCACCATAGGGATGGTGCAATGTTTCCTCCACTCTGTGATGCTGGCCTTCTAGGCAGAGTTCCTCTATCCAGTGTGTCACGAATCACGTTTCCTGAGTTTTTTGCCAGTGTTCTGTCCTGGAGTGTTTTTTCCGGCGTCCTGGAACGCACCCTGTCTGGTTGCAGGGCAATGTAGCCAGTTGGGAGTTCTGATTACCCGCACCTGTATCCATTCAGCTATCTGCACACCTGGTCCTGATCATCATCTCTCCTCTTCATAAGCCCGGACCTGACAACCATTCCCTGCCGGATCGTTAGCCATGAACAGTATGTTGTGCCATAGTATCAGCCTCAAGTACGTCTTGCTTGCCTTAAACTTACCTCCGTTTGTTCTGTCTTCAGTTACTCACCTGGATCATTTACCCCATTCCCGCCTGGTCGTCGGAGGATTCCGCTTCCCCATTGGATCCACCTATTTACTCCCATCAACTCACCACCGCTGCCCGCTACACCACCTGGATATATCTACCCACTCACATTCACTTGTAAATAAATAATCACCTTCTTCCTACTCTCCTTGTCCTGGTCTGCTTCTGGGTTCGATTTTGAAGAAACGTGACACAGTGTCTGTGTTCTTTTGCCCATCTTAATCTTTTCTTTTCATTGGCCAGTCTGAGATATGGCATTTTCAGCATCCCCGAGTTGCCTCTTCACTGTTGACGTTGAGACTGGTGTTTTGCGGGTACTATTTAATGAAGCTGCCAGTTGAGGACTTGTGAGGCGCCTGTTTCTCAAACGAGACACTCTAATGTACTTGTTATCTTGCTCTGTTGTGCACCAGGGCCTCCCACTCCTCTTTCTATTCTGGTTGGAGTCAGTTTGCGCTGTTCTGTGAAGGGAGTAGTACACAGCGTTTTACGAGATATTCAGTTTCTTGGCAATTTCTCACATGGAATAGCCTTCATTTCTCAGAACAAGAATAGACTGACAAGTTTCATAAGAAAGTGCTTTGCTTCTGGCCATTTTGAGCCTGTAATCAAACCCACAAATGCTGATGCTCCAGATACTCAACTAGTCTAAAGAAGGCCAGTTTTATTGCTTCTTTAATCAGAACAACAGTTTTCAGCTGTGCTAACATAATTGCAAAAGGGTTTTCTAATGATCAATTAGCCTTTTAAAATTATAAACATGGATTAGCTAACACAACAGGATCAGACCCCAAGTGCCATTGGAACACAGGAGTGATGGTTTCTGATAATGGGCCTCAGTACGTCTATGTAGATATTCCATTACAAATCAGCCGTTTCCAGCTACAATAGTCATTAACAATGTCTACACTGTATTTCTGATCAATTCGATGTCATTTTAATTGACAAAAAATGTGCTTCTCTTCCAAAAACAAGGACATTTCTAAGTGACCCCAAACTTTTAGTGTATATATTTTTTGAATCCATTTTAGTATAAGCCTGTAATGTAACAAAATGTGGAAAAGGTGTCTGAATACTTTCCGAAGGCACTGTATATAAACTTGTTATTCATAGGCTTTTTATGGAAAGGTTGGGGTTAATATTACTTCTCGATTTTTGTGATTTGTGATTCAGATAGACACAACTGTCAGTCTGGCGCATAGCGATATGGTCTGGCGCTTAGCCCAATTTGGTCTCCATGGGTTATGGTGGTTGAATGACAGCAAGTGACAGGCCTCACAGTGCTGCTGTTAATCCCTGATGCACTGTAGCCTGATTTGCAATCAATGTGAAACACACACACACACACACACACTTAATCAATCAATCTGAACTTCTGTCAACTGTGTGTCTCCCATCAAGCTGCAGAGCAAGTCGTGAAAGATTACCTGAGACAGGTGTGTTGAGCTTCCTCTCTCTGAATGGGAGTATTTCTGTACAGCACTTTGAGATATCAGCTGATGTACGAAGGGCTATATAAATAAATTAGATTTGATTTGATTTGAGTACGGACTGTCTGTTCCATCAGGGCTGGGACCATGTTCAGTTTACACACACACACACAAAATCACAGTAACACGCACACACTGTAGAGTATCAAGATTTTTATGTGCTTCAGCCTGTATTCTGTTAGTGAAGTCTTTTTTCTGATAATGTTTGGAGTTTCCGAAACTCCAGTACTATACCTGAAGAACTGAAAGAGAGTATTAGGGATTCTGTTTGGCTTGAAGGATTGTAGCTAAAACTTCCTTCCAGAGTAGCAGCTGTAGGAGAATTTTAAAAACTCTGTGTTTTCTTGACTGGCTATCAGATTTCTAAAAGTTCGACATTTAGATTGCTGAAGCAAGCAGACACGTTATTTCACCTTTACTGAAAGTATTCCTTTGTTTATCATTGCTGAAAGGTATTAGACTATATAGTGGATGTGTATTTTTCTTCTTATTATAAAAATGCTTTACCCCTTTTTCTTGATATCCAATTGGTAGTTACAGTCTTGTCCCATCGCTGCAACTCCCGTACAGACTTGGGAGAGGCAAAGGTCGAGAACCATGCGTCCTCCGAAACATGACCCTGCCAAGCTGCACTGCTTCTTGACACACTGCTCGCTTAACCCAGAATCCAGTCGCACCATCCAACTGGCGACCCTGTCAGGGAGCATGCACTCGGCCTGACACGACAGTCACTAGAGCGCGATGGGACAAGGACATCCCGGCCAGCCAAACCCTCCACTAAGCCGGACGACTCTGGGCCAATTGTGCACCGCATCAACGACACAGCCTGGGATCAAACCCAGATCTGTAGTGACACCTCTAGCACTGCGATGCAGTGTCTTAGAACGCTGTGCCACTCGGGAGGCCTTGAATATGTTTATACTGTTAGATGGGCAACCTGTGAAAGAAGGGTATGAGGTATTGAGTGGCCTCTCCCCAGTTTGAAGGAAGAGTGTGGGGTGTTGATTGGCCTCTCCCCAGTTTGAAGGAAGGGTATGGGGTATTGAGTGGCCTCTCCCCAGTTTGAAGGAAGGGGATGGGGTATTGAGTGGCCTCTCCCCAGTTTGAAGGAAGGGTATGGGGTGTTGAGTGGCCTCTCCCCAGTTTGAAGGAAGGGTATGGGGTATTGAGTGGCCTCTCCCCAGTTTGAAGGAAGGGTATGGGGTATTGAGTGGCCTCTCCCCAGTTTGAAGGAAGGGTATGGGGTATTGAGTGGCCTCTCCCCAGTTTGAAGGAAGGGTATGGGGTATTGAGTGGCCCCTCCCCAGTTTGAAGGAAGGGTATGGGGTATTGAGTGGCCTCTCCCCCGTTTGAAGGAAGGGTATGGGGTATTGAGTGGCCTCTCCCCAGTTTGAAGGAAGGGTATGGGGCGTGTTTATCCCTGTTTTTGGGAAGAAACAGCTGACTAATTAATTCACCATAAGAAAGAGTCACCTGGCAGTAAATGACTGTAGCAGCATGGAACATACAGCAGCCAGGCCCAATCTACAGATAGACGCCTTCCTTAAAGGTGTGCGTGCGTGTGTGTATGTGTATGTGTGTGTGTGTGTGTGTGTGTGTGTGTGTGTGTGCATTTGAGGGAGAGAAAGAGAGACAGCCAATCAATATTAGCATGAACACACACACACACACACACACACACACACACACACACACACACTCATTCAAGTTCAATCACACATGATACACAAATAATTGCCTTGCCAAATAAATATTCCTAATGCATTTCTACTTGGATTGCATTGGTAAAACACCTGGGTTTAGGTAATCAAACGGTAATGATTTTCTCCCAGGACACAGATTATAAATTCCACCAGTACAGTAATTTAATAACACTTCACATCGTAATAGTGAAGGAGGAAACATACTGATATTTTCCTCACATAAAGAGCTTCACGTTCCCTTGTAGAGGAAACTTACTGATATTTTCCTCAGGTAAAGAGCTTCATGCTCCCTTGTAGAGGAGGAAACATATTGATATTTTCCTCACATAAAGAGCTTCACGTTCCCTTGTAGAGGAAACTTACTGATATTTTCCTCAGGTAAAGAGCTTCATGCTCCCTTGTAGAGGAGGAAACATGTTGATATTTTCCTCACATAAAGAGCTTCACGTTCCCTTGTAGAGGAAACTTACTGATATTTTCCTCAGGTAAAGAGCTTCATGCTCCCTTGTAGAGGAGGAAACATATTGATATTTTCCTCACATAAAGAGCTTCACGTTCCCTTGTAGAGGAAACTTACTGATATTTTCCTCAGGTAAAGAGCTTCATGCTCCCTTGTAGAGGAGGAAACATGTTGATATTTTCCTCACATGAAGAGCTTCACGTTCCCTTGTAGAGGAAACTTACTGATATTTTCCTCAGGTAAAGAGCTTCATGCTCCCTTGTAGAGGAGGAAACTTTGAAGTTGTTCTTTGAGGTTAAACATCAAAAGAAAGAAGGGGGATAGATGACGGTAGAGAGCAGAGTCAGAACACTACTACCAAACAGACAATTACACACCCTACGGATTAGCAATGTACACGTTGTCCATCGGCACGCACACAAACTAAAAAACACACGCATACACACACACGCGCGCGCGTGCGTATGAGATAACCCCAGACTATTTTCCATAGGTTTCCATAAGTTCATCATTTCTGTTGGAAAGTTTAAATATATTCATGTTAACTGGATTTAAATGTTACAGGGAATGTTTAGTACCCTGTTATTATTTTATGGCTATCACCTCTCTCTCTCTCTCCTTTTTATTATCTTCTCGCTCTCTTTCTCTCTTTTCTCCAGTGGCGGTCGGATGAGGGAGGACATTTTTTTTATTTTTTTATGAGCATGGCTACTGGATGACACTCAAATGTTCCCTGTACCCATCATAAGGTTGCTACAACCTAGCCTATGAATGTGAATGCACAATGTAAGTGCACAGGTTTGAGTAATCAAGGTGACAGACAGTGACACATTCAATACCACCTTGCACACTCTAAATAACAGCACGATCACTTTGCTTGTTGTAAATACAGTACAGAACATACTGTAATAACTTCTTGAAACCATCTACGTGCTCTCCTCCTCTCATCTTTTCCCTTCGCTTATCACAACTTCTGCCAAAGTCGGTCCCTCTCCGTGTTCGGGCGGTGTTCGACGTCACCGATCTTCTAGCCATCACTGATCCATTTTTCATTTTCCATTGGTTTTGTCTAGTCTTCCTTCACACCTGGTTCCAATCCCATCAATTAGATGTTGTGTATTAAACCCTCTGTTTCCCCTCATGTCCTTGTTGAAGATTGTTTTGATTGTATGTGATGGGCTATTTAGTGCTGGTGTGCGATGGGTTTTTTACCCACTTTGTACCCACTTTGTACCCACTTTGTAATTTTGGTTATTTTGGAGTTTTGTCAGCATTTATTAAACAACTCCGTTTATACTAAGTTCGTTCTCCTGCACCTGACTTCCCTGCCACCAACACACACCCCTTACATCGCTTGTGGACCTCAGTGCACAACACATCAGCTGACTGCGATCAGGTGTAAAAAACTTTCCAAGGCAATCCTTCATATCATTACCACAAACCGCTACACACAGCCTACGTCGTTGTCACATCATAGTCAACATAGATACTAGAACAAACGTGTTAAGTAAACCCACTACAATCACTCAGTACACTGTACAGTGCTGCTGAGGCTACTGTAGGCCTTCAATGCAAAACAGTGTTTTAATCAATAATGATCAATAGTGATGTGAATATAATTAGTATAGTTTTACCTAAAAAAGGAACACTTTAATGTTCACTACTGTAATTTTTTTGAAATTCACATAGGAACTATGATTTCCTCTCTTCCTGTCACGCCCTGGTCTTAGTATTTTGTGTTTTCTTTATTATTTTGGTCAGGCCAGGGAGTGACATGGGTTATTTATGTGGTGTGTTTTGTCTTGTTTTTTTTGTAGGTTATGGGATTGTGGTGTAGTATAGTTGTCTAGAAAAGTCTATGGTTGCCTGGAGTGGTTCTCAATCAGAGGCAGGTGTTTATCGTTGTCTCTGATTGGGAACCATATTTAGGCAGCCATATTCTTTGAGTGTTTCGTGGGTTATTGTTCCTGTCTCTGTGTTTGTTGTCACAAGATAACCAAAGTGACTGAGCCTTTTCTTTTTTCCTTGTTTTGGAAGAGAAGAGAACGAGGGCCATTCTCCTTGCGGAGGTGCAAAATACATCAACACGGTCGGTCCCTGGGATTGGGCTGGCCAACACGATTCGGTTTGCTTGGAAGGAAAAGGAGTTGGAGCCTTTAGGACGGGAAACTTTTGGGAGGATAATATTGATGGGGATTCTAAAGCTGACGGTGAAGGACGTGTTTTGTTTCCAAGGCAACTCGTTGGAGGGAGCATACGACGTGGCACTATATACAGAGGAGAAACACGATGATATCCTGAGAAGGGCAAGAGCAGTGGGAGGTGAGAGGCCGATGAGCCACTATGAAATAACAAGCCTGGCGAAGAACAACTTTAGGGTTGTAACTGTCAACATTTACAACCCATACGTTAGGACGAAGAGGTGAGGGCCTTTCTGGGGAGATACATGGATAATGTCTCCTCAGCAAGGCACCTCAAAGACTCCCTTGGGTTTTGGAATGGGAGGAGAGGCTTCCAGGACCTCCTCAGAGAGGACCCAAAGGGACATGGTGGCTACCTCCATCCTCCTGCTATGTTCTCCCTAGGGGCTGACAGGGGGACGTTGTTTTATGCACGTCAGCCCCCATTTTGCAGGCGCTGTATGGCCTACGGTCACATATTCGCTTCGTGCAGCACAAGAAAATGCAGATTTTGTGGATCTGAGGAACACGAGGCGAGGGATTGTGACAAGCCTAAGGCGTGCCACGGGTGTGGCTCGTCAGCACACCTGTGGCGAGGGTGCCCGGCTCGTCAGAGGTCATATGCGTCTGCGGCTGCGGCTGGGGGGGGGGAGCAGGAGCGGGGGATGGGGGAAGAAGAGGAGGGGAAGGAAGCACGCCTCATGACCAGAGTACAGGTCCAGAGGGGAAGGCCGCAAGGAAGGAGGAGGAGCAAGAAGCGGCGGATGGAAGAGAGAAGGAAACAGAAGGCACGGGAGTAGGAGAACCAGGAAAAGCGGCGGAAGAAGGCAACCGAGTGGAGGAGCATGAGAGAGAAGAAAGCGAGGGAGGAGTGTTGGAGGAGGAGATGGTGGAAGAGCAAGTGGACTGGGGGGAAAGTGCCCTGGTGGAAGAAATGAGGGGTATGGTGGAGGAGCTGGCGGGGGGGGGAGGGTGGTATCTCTCCACTGCTGCCATCACCAAAGAAGAGAATGAAGAGGAGGGTGTGATTGGCCGACAGTGAGAGGGAGGGGATGGCCAAGAGAGTGATGGGGGTGGGAGAAACCTCTGGGTTGCTGCTGGTTTCCCCAGGCCCTCAACTTCTGTTGGGTGGGGACACACCTAACAAGACTCAGGACTGGGTACAGGAGGAGGTGGGGAGTTTTTTGTTTGGGGACTCAGCCTCCCCGATTTTTTTTTTCCAAACCAGCTACAGCACTGGGGAGGGGGAGGAGTGTGGGGGTAGACCCAGGGTGCAGGGCACCCCGGAGCCAAACACTATTCCTGCATCCTGGGTTGGTGAGATGGAGGAAGTGGGGGGGATGTCGGGAGTACGGATGGTGTTCTCACCGGTAGATATGGAGCAGGGGAGCATCAGGTGAGTCTCCTGTTTTTGTTTTTTTCTGTCTGGGTTTAGAATTTGAGTGTATTACATGTTTTTATTTGATTCTTTCATGGGGTCTAATTTTACTTTTGTTAGTTTAAATGTAAGGGGTTTAAGGGATTTTGTTAAGAGGGCAGTTTTTTGTTATTTGGAGGGTGTGGGGTTTGATTTTTGTTTTTTACAGGAGGTTCACCTGAGGGATGGAGGGGATGTTAGTAGCTTTAAGAGGGAGTGGGACAAGGGGGAGTCGGTTTGGGGTATTGGGGGGGTGCACTCATCGGGGGTAGGGATTTTGTGTGGGCACAGGGAGGTAAAAGTGGAGGATTCTTTTGTGGTAATGCAGGGGAGGGTTATAGGGGTGGATGTCACGATAAGGGATTGTACATTTAGATTAGTGGTGGTGTATGGGCCACAGGTGGTGGCAGACAGGAGGGAGATGGTGGACTGTCTGACGCCCCTGTGTGTCACAAATAGGAAATTAGTGATAGGGGGGGATTTTAATACAGATTTAGGAATAGGGGGGGATAGCAGTGCAGGCGCCATTACCGGGCTATTGGCTTGCCATGGTCTGGTTGATGGTGGTCTGCACACTACTCCGAAAATGGCCGGTCCTACATGACGCAACTCCAGGGGGGTTGAGCGGAGGCTCGACTATATTTTTGTACCCAGGTCTTTGGGTAAGTTGTCTGGGCGGCTGTTGCCTGTTTTCTTTTCGGATCACGACGGGGTGCTCCTGCAGGTGGGGTCACCAGTCTGCCTCTTTGGTAGGGGGTACTGGAGGTTAGATCGGGATGTGCTGGAGGAGCAGGCTTTTGTTGATGGGTTTTATGGTTTCTTTTGGAGGCTTGAAGGCCTCCGGTCCATGTGCGAGGGGGTGTTAGAGTGGTGGGAATTAGTTAAGGTGAGGATTAGGGCTTTTATAATAGGGTATTACAAGAGGAAAAAAGGGAGGAGAGGAGGGAGGTGGATCGTATCCAAAGGTTAATTGAACTCGAGTACGAGGCAGGCAACCTCGGCGGGTCGTTTGACTGGGAGAGATCCGCTACCCTAAAAGGCGCAGCTCAGAGAGTTGCAGGAGCGGAAGGCTCGAGCTTTCCTGGAGCGTGCGCATAGTGGCTTTCTAGAACACAATGAGACTTGTTCTGCTATGTTCTTTAAGTCGGTTAGGGCCAGACAGAGTAGGAAGGTAATGCATGGCGTTAGGGAAGAAAATGGTAGTATAGTTAGAGAACCAGAGGATATGGTCAGGGTGACAACTGATCATTTCCAAGGTTTATTTAAGGAAAGGGAAATAGATGTAGAGCAGGGAAATGTGTTTTTAGAACACTTGTCCAGGCATTTGCCGGAGGACATTAGAGAAGTGATGGAGGCCCAGATTTCACTAGAAGAGGTTGAGAGCGCTCTTAGGAGGATGGGAAAAGGGAAGGTGCCTGGGATGGATGGGCTGCCGGCTGAGTTTTATCTCAAGTTTTGGGGTATACTTGGACCAGTGGTCCTCGATGTCTTGAAGGCCATCCTTGAGACGGGGGTCCCGGGGGGATCAATGGCTGTTGGTGTGCTGTCACTTTTATATAAGAAGGGGAAAGTAACAGACCTTGGCAACTGGCGGCCGTTGACCATGCTGTGTGTAGATTACAAGCTACTTGCAAAGGTTTTAGCAGACCGGTTGCGCACAGCCCTTCCCTACGTCGTCCATGAGGATCAGACGTGCGGGGTAGAGGGCCGCTCTATTAGATGGAACCTACAGTTAATCAGGGACTCCATCGCTTGGGTTGAAGATAGAGGACTGCCTTTAATGGTAGCAGCGCTAGATCAGGCGAAAGCCTTTGATCGCGTGAATAGATCCTTTTTATTCAGAGTGTTAGGTCGATTAGGATTTGGGGAGAAGTTCATAGGATGGATTCGTACATTATATGTCGGAGCGGGGTGCCGAGTTAGTGTAAATAGTCACTTGGGTGACGTTTTTGACCTCTCGTCTGGGGTCAGGCAGGGGTGCCCACTCTCGGCTCTCCTCTTCGTTCTGTACATGGAGCCTCTGGGGGCTGCCATTAGGGCAGACACAGGGGTGGAAGGCTTGTTGATCCCTGGAAGTGGTGGGCTGCGTGTTAAGATGATGCAGTACGCCGACGACACTTCCTTGCTGCTGTGCAAGGACTCGTGCCTGACAAGGTCCCTTGCCATCTTGAGACCTCCGGCTCAGCGACGCTAAACTGGAACATGCGTATCGCAGTGGTAAAGAGGAAGCTAGCAATGTGGAAGGCTAGGTATTTGTCTTTTATGGGCAAAGTCCTGGTCCTAAAGGTGGATGTGTTGCCGTCTCTTTTGTATTTGGCGTACATCTACCCATTGCTGGCTTGTCTGAGGAGGCCTCTAGTGAGGCTTGTGTTTCAGTTCATGTGGAGTGGCAGGTGCGAGTGGGTCGCCAGGGCACGCATGCTCTGTCCCATCGGGGAGGGAGGTAGGGGGTACCACATTTCCCCCTCAAGCTGGATGCAATTTTTGTTTCTTTCTTGTTAACGGAGCTTGCTCATCCAGTGATACACCCGTCCGGTTACCTCCTGCGGGTGTTCTTCTCGTATCAGGCGAGAAGCGTAATGGTGTGGTCTAACACGGGTCCTCGGGCAGAACAGCTGCTGTGGCCAAGTGGCTGCGTGCGCACCCTGAGGTTGAAGTTGCCCGAGTAGGTTTAGATCACAGGCACCTGTACGAGGAGGTCAGAAAGGCAGGGAGTCCGGCGCCTGTAGTGGGCATCTCGGAAGTGGTCTGGGAGGGAGTGCAGGCGCGGGGTCTGGACAACAGGCTCAAGGACCTGAATTGGTTGAGCCTCCATAAGTGCTTGCCGGTACGTTCCATCATGTACCGGTATAGTTTGGTGCAATCCCCCACCTGTCCAAGATCCTCTTGTGACAGGGAGGAGACTGTGCGCCATGTCTTTTGGGACTGTGCCTTTGCCGAAGTAGTATGGGCTAGGGCACGGGTGTTAGGTTTGGTAAGGGGGGATTTTGTATTGACGTGGGCCAGGTTAGAGAGAGGTGTAGGGACGGATAGGGACAGGTTTCTGCATGAGTCTCTTTAAACGGGGGCTGTGGGAAGCCAGGCAGAACATGGTGAAGACAAGGAGAGATTGGGGGGTGGAAGAGATAGTGAGGAGGGTGGAAGGAGATTTGAGGGGGAGGATGAAGAGGGAGGAGAGGAAGTGGGGGCAGCATGCTGCTCGGGAGAGGTGGAAGGGGGGTTTAGGGCTGGGTGTCATTTAGATTTGTAAGGGGATAGATTAGGGATGGGGAGATAGGGAAAGGTAGTTTGTAGGGTGACGGGGAGGGAAGATGCTCCCCTGAGGTTTTGTTTGGGGTTTTTGTTTAGTTAAATTAGTTAAATTAAAATACCATTATTTGAGTATGTATGAAAATTATGAGTTGTAAAGAATGAATGGTATTGAAGATAATCAATTATTTTTTATATAAAATTAAAAAAAAGATAAGTCTGTTTAGGTTTTTCACGTTCCGTTTATTGTTTTGTATTGTATCGTCATTATCTTTATTAAAGATGTATGAAGACGCTGCATTTTGGTCTGCCTTTCCTTCGACGGAAGAAAACCTTAACTCTTCTGAGGAATTGTAAATCCTTTTCTCTCTGTCTGGAGAAACCAATGCACATATACACTGGTCAGTTTGCCTTAATGGTATCAATGCCGGGCTATATACTATTAGAGAAGGATGGAAAGTATACATGTCTCATTGTTCCCATTAGATATTCCTCTCTTTATATTCCTGTAATGGTTTATTCCTCTCTTTATATTCCTGTAATGGTTCATTCCTCTCTTGATGTTTCTGTAATGGTTTATTCCTCTCGATGTTTCTGTAATGGTTTATTCCTCTCTTGATGTTTCTGTAATGGTTTATTCCTCTCTGAATCTCTATTGTTCCAGTAAATGGTTTTGTGTTTGTGTGTGTAATTTCACTACCCCTTACCCTTGAGTCTAATATTGCTGTCAGTAGCAGTCATCAGTCATACCACACTCAACTGTTCGTCTTTGTCACCACGGTTATATTTCTGTCAGTAGCAGTCATCAGTCATATCATGAGCCCGTTGTTAACCACATTCTGACTGGTCACTGAGCTATAGCATTAAAGAGCCGTTGTGGAAGCTTTCATTCAACATCTACCTGATGAAGTGCAGGCTGGATGGAATAACAGACACTAATAGAGAGTTACAGTGAGATAACGGTATCATGGCTCTCTCTCTCTCTGCTCACTGACGTACACTGCAGCACCTGAACTGGGGGAATACACTGAAGCAGAGGAGTCTTTAAAGGGAGTTTGATGGTTCATTACCTTGAGACCCCCCCCCCCCCCCCTCTAGCTCTGACTCTATTGTTCCAAGAGTCAGAGCTAGATGGCGTAGCAGTAAGTCGTCGTGTCGTGTCCCTGTATATTTCGTTTATTTTTCGTTTTTTTTACATATTTTTCGTTTTTTACATAGCTATCCCTTTAAAAAGTTTTTGCTAAACCTAAGCTTCCAAATACTCTCCTGCTACCCGCCTCACCCAATGTAGCTATTTTTCCTAAAGTATTTATATTTACTTCGGAACCCCTCAACTGAAGCTAGCCAGCTAACCACCAGCTATGCTAGCGGTCTTCAGCTAACCGGTCATCAGCTAACCTGTAGTTCGGAAAGCTCTCGCCAGTTCGAACAACGCGACTCTAACCAGAGCATAACGGACCTATTTATTTTTCATCCCCGGATTCATCCCCGGATTCCCACCGCAAACGGAACATTTTTCAGCTGGATTTTTTTAGCTGGATCTTCACAACTAGCTATCTAGCTAAACCGCAACCCCGGATGATTACCCCTGGCTAGCGTTTCCACCCACTTAGCTTGAAGCTAGCCTGGCCTGCGCTACCACCGTAGCATACTCCTGAGTTACAATACCCGGGCCCACGACCGGTCTATCGATGTCTATCGATGAAGAGGAATAAACAGACTCACCCCATCGCGACGTCCCCCAAAGGCTAACTCTCTAGCCCTCGCTATCTCCCTGCTTGCTAATTCGGCCTGCTAACTGCTAGCTTGTCCAGCTCCGGTCCGCTAACTGCTACCTTGTCTAGCCCGGGCCTACAAACTGTTAGCTTGTTAGCACAGGCCTGCTAACCGCCTGAATCGCCGCGTCCCAAACGCTCACCGGACCCATATTTACTTTCTATCTCTTTTGACTTTTAATTTGTTTATACCTTCCGGAAACCTGCCTCACCCAATGTGATACGGAATCGCTTTTAAATTTTTAAATTTTTAGAACACGCTCAAGAACCTCCAGAAGCTAACCAGCTATCTAGCTACAAGCTATTTAGTCATTGTTAGTTTTTTTTTACCTGGATAACACTCGCCAGTCCAGCTTCCCTGCCCCATCCACCGCTGCCCCCTGGACACTGATCTCTTGGCTACATAGCTGATGCACGCTGGACTGTCCATTAATCACGGTACTCCATTCTGCTTGTTTGTTTTATCTGTTGGCCCCGTTGCCTAGTCTACGCCATTTTACCTGCTGTTGTTGTGCTAGCTGATTAGTTGTTGTCTCACCTACTGTTTTAGCTAGCTTTCCCAATTCAACACCTGTGATTACTGTATGCCTCGCTGTATGTCTCTCTCAAATGTCAATATGCCTTGTATACTGTTGTTCAGGTTAGTTATCATTGTTTTAGTTCACAATGGAGCCCCTAGTTCCACTCTTCATACCCCTGATAACTCCTTTGTCCCACCTCCCACACATGCGGTGACCTCACCCATTACTACCAGCATGTCCAGAGATACAACCTCTCTCATCATCACCCAGTGCCTGGGCTTACCTCCGCTGTACCCGCACCCCACCATACCCCTGTCTGCGCATTATGCCCTGAATATATTCTACCATGCCCAGAAACCTGCTCCTCTTATTCTCTGTCCCCAACGCTCTAGGCGACCAGTTTTGATAGCCTTTAGCCGCACCCTCATACTACTCCTTCTCTGTTCCGCGGGTGATGTGGAGGTAAACCCAGGCCCTGCATGTCCCCAGGCACCCTCATTTGTTGACTTCTGTGATCGAAAAAGCCTTGGTTTCATGCATGTCAACATCAGAAGCCTCCTCCCTAAGTTTGTCTTACTCACTGCTTTAGCACACTCTGCTAACCCTGATGTCCTTGCTGTGTCTGAATCCTGGCTCAGGAAGGCCACCAAAAATTCAGAGATCTCCATACCCAACTATAACATCTTCCGTCAAGATAGAACTGCCAAAGGGGGAGGAGTTGCAGTTTACTGCAGAGATAGCCTGCAAAGTAATGTCATACTTTCCAGGTCCATACCCAAACAGTTCGAACTACTAATTTTGAAAATTACTCTCTCCAGAAATAAGTCTCTCACTGTTGCCGCCTGCTACCAACCCCCCTCAGCTCCCAGCTGTGCCCTGAACACCATTTGTGAATTGATCGCCCCCCCATCTAGCTTCAGAGTTTGTTCTGTTGGGTGACCTAAACTGGGATATGCTTAACACCCCGGCAGTCCTACAATCTAAGCTAGATGCCCTCAATCTCACACAAATCATCAAGGAACCCACCAGGTACAACCCTAACTCTGTAAACAAGGGCACCCTCATAGACATCATCCTGACCAACTGGCCCTCCAAATACACCTCCGCTGTCTTCAACCAGGATCTCAGCGATCACTGCCTCATTGCCTGTATCCGCTACGGAGCCGCAGTCAAACGACCACCCCTCATCACTGTCAAACGCTCCCTAAAACACTTCTGTGAGCAGGCCTTTCTAATCGACCTGGCCCGGGTATCCTGGAAGGACATCGACCTCATCCCGTCAGTTGAGGATGCCTGGTCATTCTTTAAAAGTAACTTCCTCACCATTTTAGATAAGCATGCTCCGTTCAAAAAATGCAGAACTAAGAACAGATACAGCCTTGGTTCACCCCAGACCTGACTGCCCTCGACCAGCACAAAAACATCCTGTGGCGGACTGCAATAGCATCGAATAGTCCCCGTGATATGCAACTGTTCAGGGAAGTCCGGAACCAATACACGCAGTCAGTCAGGAAAGCTAAGGCCAGCTTCTTCAGGCAGAAGTTTGCATCCTGTAGCTCCAACTCCAAAAAGTTCTGGGACACTGTGAAGTCCATGGAGAACAAGAGCACCTCCTCCCAGCTGCCCACTGCACTGAGGCTAGGTAACACGGTCACCACTGATAAATCCATGATTATCGAAAACTTCAATAAGCATTTCTCAACGGCTGGCCATGCCTTCCGCCTGGCTACTTCAACCTCGGCCAACAGCTCCGCCCCCCCCGCAGCTCCTCGCCCAAGCCTCTCCAGGTTCTCCTTTACCCAAATCCAGATAGCAGATGTTCTGAAAGAGCTGCAAAACCTGGACCCGTACAAATCAGCTGGGCTTGACAATCTGGACCCTCTATTTCTGAAACTATCTGCCACCATTGTCGCAACCCCTATTACCAGCCTGTTCAACCTCTCATCTCGTCTGAGATCCCCAAGGATTGGAAAGCTGCCGCAGTCATCCCCCTCTTCAAAGGGGGAGACACCCTGGACCCAAACTGTTACAGACCTATATCCATCCTGCCCTGCCTATCTAAGGTCTTCGAAAGCCAAGTCAACAAACAGGTCACTGACCATCTCGAATCCCACCGTACCTTCTCCGCTGTGCAATCTGGTTTCCGAGCCGGTCACGGGTGCACCTCAGCCACACTCAAGGTACTAAACGATATCATAACCGCCATCGATAAAAGACAGTACTGTGCAGCCGTCTTCATCGACCTTGCCAAGGCTTTCGACTCTGTCAATCACCATATTCTTATCGGCAGACTCAGTAGCCTCGGTTTTTCGGATGACTGCCTTGCCTGGTTCACCAATTACTTTGCAGACAGAGTTCAGTGTGTCAAATCGGAGGGCATGCTGTCCGGTCCTCTGGCAGTCTCTATGGGGGTGCCACAGGGTTCAATTCTCGGGCCGACTCTTTTCTCTGTGTATATCAATGATGTTGCTCTTGCTGCGGGCGATTCCCTGATCCACCTCTACGCAGACGACACCATTCTATATACTTTCGGCCCGTCTTTGGACACTGTGCTATCTAACCTCCAAACAAGCTTCAATGCCATACAACACTCCTTCCGTGGCCTCCAACTGCTCTTAAACGCTAGTAAAACCAAATGCATGCTTTTCAACCGGTCGCTGCCTGCACCTGCATGCCCGACTAGCATCTCCACCCTGGATGGTTCCGACCTAGAATATGTGGACGTCTATAAGTACCTAGGTGTCTGGCTAGACTGCAAACTCTCCTTCCAGACTCATATCAAACATCTCCAATCGAAAATCAAATCAAGAGTCGGCTTTCTATTCCGCAACAAAGCCTCCTTCACTCACGCCGCCAAGCTTACCCTAGTAAAACTGCCTATCCTACCGATCCTCGACTTCGGCGATGTCATCTACAAAATGGCTTCCAACACTCTACTCAGCAAACTGGATGCAGTCTATCACAGTGCCATCCGTTTTGTCACTAAAGCACCTTATACCACCCACCACTGCGAATTGTATGCTCTAGTCGGCTGGCCCTCGCTACATATTCGTCGCCAGACCCACTGGCTCCAGGTCATCTACAAGTCCATGCTAGGTAAAGCTCCGCCTTATCTCAGCTCACTGGTCACGATGGCAACACCCATCCGTAGCACGCGCTCCAGCAGGTGTATCTCACTGATCATCCCTAAAGCCAACACCTCATTTGGCCGCCTTTCGTTCCAGTACTCTGCTGCCTGTGACTGGAACGAATTGCAAAAATCGCTGAAGTTGGAGACTTTTATCTCCCTCACCAACTTCAAACATCAGCTATCTGAGCAGCTAACCGATCGCTGCAGCTGTACATAGTCTATTGGTAAATAGCCCACCCTTTTCACCTACCTCATCCCCATACTGTTTTTATTTATTTACTTTTCTGCTCTTCTGCACACCAATATCTCTACCTGTACATGACCATCTGATCATTTATCACTCCAGTGTTAATCTGCAAAATTGTAATTATTTGCCTACCTCCTCATGCCTTTTGCACACATTGTATATAGACCCCCCCTTTGTTTTCTACTGTGTTATTGACTTGTTAATTGTTTACTCCATGTGTAACTCTTTGTTGTATGCTCACACTGCTATGCTTTATCTTGGCCAGGTCGCAGTTGCAAATGAGAACTTGTTCTCAACTAGCCTACCTGGTTAAATAAAGGTGAAATTAAAAAAATATAAATAAAATAAATAAAAATATTGATTGCTACGTTATTGTGGAAAAAAGTACTTTCTATGACTGTGATATGTGACCCACCTAGCTGTCTTAACATGAACGCACTAACTGTAAGTCGCTCTAGATAAGAGTGTCTGCTAAATGACTCAAATGTAAATGATAATGTAGTCTATGGACTAAAAATCCAGGTCGGATCTGTCTACTTCAATTATGTTTGGGATTGCTTTTTGAATTTCTTTAATGTGTGTGTTAAAATGTGGGTGCATTATCTCTTTAACATGTGGGGTGGGGAGTATGTTTAAAACCGTTTTAAAGTCTTAATTCCATCTTCCTAGGCCGCAGCACAGATTAGAACAACAACGTAAACACAACGTGAAGTCCCTATACCATCTGTTAGTGTGGAGCTAAGGAAGTAATCTATTTAATTTCCCACATGGCTGGAGGTGCTATCATCTGTCTCATCTGTAGAGAGGCATTTAAAGTAGATAAATGCAGACCTTCAGAATTATATAAATCCACCTTACTGCAATTTACCACATGGCCGTCTCCATCTCTCTCTCTCTCCATCGCTCTCTCTCTCCATCGCTCTCTCTCTCCATCGCTCTCTCTCTCCATCGCTCTCCCGCTCCCACCCTTACAATGGAGAAATATGAGTTGAACAGAGAGAGAGACAGACAGACAGAGAGGGAGAGATGGAGACATGAGGTGGACAAAGAGGAAAGAGAGAGACGTGAGGTGGACAGAAAGAGGGAGAGATGGAGAGAAGTGAGGTGGACAGAGAGAGAGAGAGTGATGGAGAGATGTGAGGTGGACAGAGAGAGAGAGTGATGGAGAGACGTGAGGTGGACAGAGAGAGAGAGAGTGATGGAGAGACGTGAGGTGGACAGAGCGGAAAGAGAGAGACGTGAGGTGGACAGAGAGAAAGAGAGAGAAAGAGATGGATAGACTTGAGGTGGAGAGAGAGAGATGCTCAACATGAGCTCCTGATATATATTTTTGTTTGTTTTTAGAATGAGAAAAATACTAGAATCTAAAATGAATTCCAGACAAGAAGTGATTAACAACTATTCAATCAGAAAATTTAAAAAACTAACTTTGCACCTCAAGTTAAGACGTTTTGACTCTAGCTAGCTAGCAACACAACGAAAAACCTAGCCAGCAGACTAACAAGCTAGCCAGAAAATGTTTTGCTAGTGTAACAGTATATCTTCCGTCCACTAACCAGCTAGCCATTTCACATTGGTTACACTCCCCTGAAGGTCTGCATTTCGACCTCCTCCTTTTCCACAGCAACCAGTGATCCGGGTCACGGCACCAATGTAACAGTATAGATTCTGTCGCTCTCTTTGCCCCTACCTGGGCTCGAACCAGGGACCCTCTGCACACATAGACAATAGCCACCCTTGCAGCATCGTTACCCATCGCTCCAAAATAGCCGCGGCCCTTGTAGTGCAAGGGGAACAACTACTTCAAAGTCTCAGAGTGAGTGACATCACCGATTGAAACACTATTGGCAGCGAACCCTGCTAACTAGCTAGCCATTTCACATCGGTTACACTAGAACAAACCTAGAAATGGGAGTATACAACTACATCAAACGACCAAACTGAGTGAGTAAACCAAAAAGAAGCATGGACTAACTTTAAACATATCTTTTTTCAGTTTTGTTTTGGGTAAAGATTTGTCACTCATTGCTGGTTTTTGAACTAAATTAGCGCTAGCTAGCAACAGCAGCAGACAAACAAACTGGTTGCCATGGCAATGGGGCAGCAGAACAGACCAGCAGCAGCAATTGTAGCAGAGCCCACAAGCACCATGTCCCCACTCCCCCTCAACACTGAATCCATTCTCTAACCTCCAGAGGCCAAAAAGGACACAACGAGGAAAGCTTTTAAAGAAACTACTGAAGGGGAAGCCAGAAATCCTTTTCACAGACCTCTACAAAAACGTCTGTGTGAGTAAACTCATCTTTCTCACTGACCAGCCAAATGCGTGGCGCTCAGCAGTCTGCTCTCAATACCCATCCATAAAGAAAGAGGGAATCTGTAATGGGTGGATGCTGAAAGTCAAAGAGACAGACGAACCTGACAGCACCATGATAACAATCAACCTTTACAAGACTGGGACTGTCATGGTGCCAGGTAATCTTAGGCTGTTTGAAACAGACTTTCAGACCATTAATTAAGGAGAGAGAGAGAAGGACACCATCAGTGACATGCCCTCCCACAAGACAAACTCCACCAGCACCACCCTCACCCCCACTATCCCCACACAAAAAGGCACACACAGCACCTCTCTTCCCACCATAGTGGAGGACACGCCCCAGGAGGAGAGCGACCCCCTCAGTGCAGAACAGGCTCAGGCCCTCCTCACCACCATCGCTGCCATAAGGGATGAGTTCACCAAACTGGAGTGGGAGATGGTCCTCCTCACCACCATGGCTGCCATCAGGGATGAGTCCACCAAACTGGAGGGGGAGATGGTCCTGCTCAGGAAGAGCGTAAGCAAACAACAACCAGACAGCCACACCTTAGAGGAGCTCCTAACCAAGGTGTTAACAGCCACCAGACATCCACACCTTAGAGGAGATCCTAAACAAGGTGTAAACAACCACCAGACATCCACACCTTAGAGGAGATCCTAAACAAGGTGTAAACAGCCACCTGACATCCACACCTGAGAGCAGCTCCTAAACAAGGTTCGGACAGAGCAGGACAGCAGCCTTGCTACACAGCTGATAAGAGGTTCAGCTAGAGAGAGCCGGACTCGAGAGAGCTGGCTGATCTACCAAAGGAGGTGAGAGAGCTCCAAAAAGACAGGCAGAGCAGTAATAATGATCTGACCACACTAAGAGAGGAGCTTCAGGAGAGAAAGAGAACAGAGGAGCAGCTAGAACACCACTCTATGACCTGCCCTCATACAGCAGAGGAGCCCAGCTCAACCAGCCAGGCTTCCCCAGCCCTGCCCTCATACAGCAGAGGAGCCCAGCTCAACTAGCCAGACCTCCCCAGCCCTGCCTGCTGCACCCTTCCTCCCCAAACCACAGAACACCCTCCCATTGACAGCGTCACAGGCACAGACCTGCTATACCCCAGCTCCAACACCCACCAGCCCCCCCTCCAGTCCAGAAGAAACACTGGCTGACATCATCCTGTTGATGGACTCAAATGGGAAGTTTGTTCAGGAGAATAAACTTTTCCCTAGACACAAAAGGAGAAAGGTGTGGTGCCCAACAATGCAGAGTGCCATGGAGCTGCCTTATAAGGCCCATCTCGGGTCGCCAAGCCACATAATCATACACACCGGAATCAACAGAAGGTGGCCACTTCACTATGGGGAGTGATTGAGAAGGCCTCCGCATTCTTCCAAAACTCAAGGATTGTGGTGTCAACCATTCTACAGAGGAATGACTTCCACCCTGCCACAATCCAAAGACTAAATGCCAGCCTCTCCTGGGACTGTGCCCTACAACCCAATATATACCTGGCCAACCATCTGGACTGTCTCTATGACCATGTTCACCTGTACAGGGAGACAGTCCCCATCCTTTCAAGACTCTCAAGGACGTTGCTTTAAACCGCAGCCCGACCTCTCCACCCAGGAACAGCGGAGCAATCATCACCCCTCCGAGATCACCGAGACAACACCCCGGACCAGTACCATGGTCCCCCCAGCCACGACTACAGCACCACCAACCTCAATGCTCACCACAGCCAGTGCAGCACAGACCACCCCAGCCCAGCTTCAGACCCACCCAGACAAGGCCTCCCACCCCCTCCCCCCACCGCAGACCCACACTTGGAGGAGCCACAGTCCAGCAGGCAGAGCTACGCACATTCTGTGAGAGGAGCAACTGGCCCAGCCCCCACCAACGAAATGAGTGACATTAAACACATGCTGAGTCTACTATGCTTACATGTGATAGGTCATTAAACAAATGCTGAACCTACTATGCTCACATGTGATAGGCCAAGGGTCATAGATGCTCACATGTGATAGGGCGAGGGTCACGGTAAGATCAGCACAAAAACTCCACCCTCCTCACACTACATCCACCCAAGTGTCATGACACAAATGTTACATTACCTTAAATGATAAACAAATCACATGTGCATAATAAGAGTTTACGTTAATCAAAAAATCTTATTTTAATAGTTCTTGTTGGATTGTGAGTGTTTGTCTCATTTTGAAGGTAGAAATTAAAGAGTTCTAAAATATTTTTACGTTGCATGTTGGAATTTACAAGGATGGAAGTCCTTTGCTTTTTGGCTAAAGAGCAGAAATCCAGACATCCTAAAAGAAATTGATGTTGATATTGTAGTACTACAGGAAACATGGTGCAGAGGTGATGTTTCCACTGGCTGTTCACTAGCTTATAGGGAGAGAATAGTTCCATCCACCAAATGAAAAGGAATCACACAGAGCAGAGACTCAGGGGGAAGGCTAATGGTACAAATCTGAAATAATCATTCAATCAAATTAATCAAAACAGGACAATTCTTTATCTGGTTAAAAATCAGCTAGGAGGCTATCTTAACAGATTAAAACATATTCCTCTGTGCCACACACTCCCCCCTCAGAGTCAACCTACATCAATGAAGAGTTTCTGGTCTGTGGAGAGCTGAATTCTAGAACAGCAGAAGAACTAGACACTATTAACAGTCATGGGGATAAACACCTACCAGGATGCAACAACCCCCCCCCCCCCCCCCCCCAGAAACAACTATGACAAAGTGAAAAACAAAAATGAAGCATATCTCCTGCAGCTCTGTCGAACACTGGGTCTGCACATAGTCAATGGTAGGCTGAGAGGGGACTCTTTTGATAGGTACACCTACAGCTCATCCCTTGGCAGCAGCACTGTAGACTACTTCCTCACCAACCAAAACCCAGAGTCTCTCAGAGCCTTCACAGTCAGCCAACTAACACCTCTCTCAGACCACAGTAAATCTGAGGAGAGTGGAACCCAACCATGAAGCATCACGGCATAATAAATTACATGGTACTAAACAGGCCTATAGATGGAGTGCAAACAGTACCGAAATCTACCAAAAAGCAACTAGTACCCAAAAAATACTATCTTTCCAGGGCAACTTTTTAGCCTTAATTAAGGATCTGCCCCTTTTTATAAATGTTTGCCTAAAATGACATACCCAAGTCTAACTGCCTGTAGCTCAGGACCTGAAGCAAGGATATGCATATTCTTGATACCACTTAAAAGGAAATACTTTTAAGTTTGAGGAAATGTGAATGTAGGAGTGTAGGAGAATATAACACAATACATCTGGTAAAAGATAATACAAAGAAAAGAACAATCCTTATTTTGTATTTTTTTGTACCATCATCTTTGAAATGCAAGAGAAAGGCCATAATGTATTATTCTAGCCTAAGTGCAATTTAGATGTTGGCCACTAGATGGCAGCTGTGTATGTGCAACGGTTTAGACTGATCCAATGAACCATTGCATTTGTATTCAAAAAGGTGTATCAAGTCTGCCCAAATGTGCCTACTTTGTTTATTAATAACTTTCATGTTCAAAGTTGGGCACTCTCCTCAAACAATAGCATGGTATTCTTTCACTGTAACAGCTACTGTAAATTGGACCGTGCAGTTAGACTAACATGAATTTAAGCTTTCTGCCAATATCAGATATGTCTATGTCCTGGAAAACGTTAGCTCAACTGTCCCGTGGAAGGGACACCGATCAAGAAGAAAGTTAACATTCTCCTACAGCAATGAAGGTGTAAATTTGGCCGTTTGGAACATAAACTTTATATTTGACAAATTAGCCTCCTTGGTTAATCTAAAAAAACACAAGCGCAAACCAATGATTACAAAAATCGAAGAAAGTCTGAGAAATATATCTACACAAAAACACAGAGAACCAGACAACAAAAATGTATGCTTTCAATATGGGGAAACCCTGAAGCAATACAAACACACCCTAAGAACAAACAGGAACAGAACATTAGAAATCAGCTGGATGGAGTTGAGGAATCCATAGAATCAAACCACTTCTGGGAGAATTGGAATAAATGAAACAAACCTCATCAGGAGGAATTGGCTATCCAAAATGGGGATATGTGGAGAAATCACTTTGCAAACCTCTACAGGAATATAACAAAGAGCACAGAGCTAAAATATATACAAGAAAAATGACAAATCCTTGAATCAGCAGTCAAAGACGATCAGATTCCTGTGGATACTCCAATTACAGAAGAAAACTTATTGGAAAAACTATGCACGCTCCAAGGTGTGTGTTTACTGAGGAGTTCCATCTCATAGTGTTTCTGAGGGGTTCCATCTCGTAGTGTTTACTGAGGAGTTCCATCTCCTAGTGTTTACTGAGCGGTTCCATCTCGTAGTGTTTGAGGGGTTCCATCTCGTAGTGTTTCTGAGGGGTTCCATCTCGTAGTGTTTACTGAGCGGTTCCATCTCGTAGTGTTTACTGAGGAGTTCCATCTCGTAGTGTTTACTGAGGAGTTCCATCTCGTAGTGTTTCTGAGGGGTTCCATCTCGTAGTGTTTACTGAGCGGTTCCATCTCAGTGTTTACTGAGGAGTTCCATCTCGTAGTGTTTACTGAGGGGTTCCATCTCGTAGTGTTTACTGAGGGGTTCCATCTCGTAGTGTTTACTGAGCAGTTCCATCTCCTAGTGTTTCTGAGGGGTTCCATCTCATAGTGTTTACTGAGGGGTTCCATCTCAAAGTCTTTACTGAGGGTTTCCATCTCGTAGTGTTTCTGAGGGGTTCCATCTCGTAGTGTTTACTGAGGGGTTCCATCTCGTAGTGTTTACTGAGGGGTTCCATCTCAAAGTGTTTACTGGGGGGTTCCATCTCGTAGTGTTTACTGAGCAGTTCCATCTCGTAGTGTTTACTGAGGGGTTCCATCTCATAGTGTTTACTGGGGGGTTCCATCTCGTAGTGTTTACTGAGGGGTTCCATCTCATAGTGTTTACTGAGGGGTTCCATCTCGTAGTGTTTCTGAGGGGTTCCATCTCGTAGTGTTTCTGAGGGGTTCCATCTCATAGTGTTTACTGAGGGGTTCCATCTCAAAGTCTTTACTGAGGGGTTCCATCTCAAAGTCTTTACTGAGGGGTTCCATCTCGTAGTGTTTACTGAGGGGTTCCATCTCGTAGTGTTTACTGAGGGGTTCCATCTCGTAGTGTTTACCGAGGGGTTCCATCTCAAAGTCTTTACTGAGGGGTTCCATCTCGTAGTGTTTCTGAGGGGTTCCATCTCGTAGTGTTTACTGAGGGGTTCCATCTCGTAGTGTTTCTGAGGGGTTCCATCTCAAAGTGTTTACTGAGGCGGGTGTCAGTAGCACCTCTGGTCCTATCTGCCACTCTGCCCAGGACACAATGGCTGATGATCTTGACTGAGGCAGAGGCTGCAACTAGATTAGCAAACAATCACTTCCACTGTCTGTCTGGCTGACTGTCTGGCAGGCTATCTGGCTGTGTGAATTCTCCAGTCAGGCTAGTTGAACTGGGGATGAGAGGTACGTGAGGGAATATTGTTGGCACTATGGACAATACTTGCTGGCTGTAACAATCCTTCCACTGTCGACCATGCACTCAGTCAGAAACAGTTTCAAGTTGCCTCAGATGCGCCATCCTTTGTCTTGTGAATCAATCTCTCTTAATTGGTTGATTAGTTGATATCATTTATAGATTTTCACTTTTCACTTTCACAGTGATCCTTGGCCCTTTCTGGTGACTTTATTTTGACATCTGCCCGAGACACTGGTTTCAGAACAGAGGACCTACCAGCTGTCCTGAACAACAGAGAGCTATGCATGTAATCATGTGGCATATTGTACCGCCATAAGCAAGTAAGAAATGTATGTAATTATTGTCCAAATAGCTAAAACATCACCACATCCCTCTAAATCACAAACACACATGTTTCCGGACCATCCTGTGAATGGAAGAACAATCCCAGGCCTTCCTGTTGGACTGTCAATACAAGCACTCACATCATCATTCAGCCTGAAAGGTTACTTTCTGCATACAATCTCTGCATAGACACTTTACCAGGAAAAGATAAAACACAACACTAAGCATTAGGAGTGCTTGCCAAATGGCATTCTATTCCCTATATAGTGCACTACTTTTTACCAGAGCTCATAGACCCTATTCAAATGTAGCACAGTATATAGTTAATATTGTCCCATTTGGGACACAGTCTAGATGTGGATATTTTTCCCCTGTTCTCCCAGCTGCGGTTAGTGGTAATGGGAGGAAATAGGGCTTTCCCTGGGGTTGGTTAGAGCAGAAGAGCACATCACTGCTTTCTCTCCAGACGTCGACTGAGTCCACAATTCCTTACATAATGCACTACCATAGGGTTCTGGTCAAAAGTAATGGACTATGTAACGATTGGAGTTTCATTTGGGACACATTAGCCCTCTCTTCTCTGGCTTGATGATTTGTGTTTACAGTCCACTTCTCTACGGTTCTGCTACAATGGCCCTCTCCTGGCAACTTTCTCAGAACTGTGCCATGATGCATGCTTCCAAAAGCTTCTAGAACTCAGTATGATGTTCCAGAAGAGGTCAATTTGAGACATTGGGGTGGAGAAAGAGGAGAGACACTGTCAC
This sequence comes from Oncorhynchus kisutch, assembly GCF_002021735.2. Classification (NCBI taxonomy): domain Eukaryota; kingdom Metazoa; phylum Chordata; class Actinopteri; order Salmoniformes; family Salmonidae; genus Oncorhynchus; species Oncorhynchus kisutch. Next base: position 37,303,924 of record NC_034194.2, on the reverse strand, counting down.
ATGCTACACACCTCCATACACACGGGCATATTTATTTTCATGTCTGAGACCTGTATTCCTTTGGGTTCTGCCATAGTTCTACACACAGAACCTTTGGGTTCTGTCATAGATTTACATTATCGGCCATTGGGCATCAAGATTACACAACAAGTTGGAAATCACAAATTCAGAAATTAGTCGTTTGGTAGGAATCAGTGCCTAACTGCATGCCAAGAAACCATTAACGTTAGCCTGCTAGTCAGCGGAGTGGCTGCCCCCCCCCCCCAAGTTCCCATCATAAATCCAGAGAATGCCAGACTTTGATGACAAAAAAATTCCCACAAAGGACCTTCACAAGGTGAGTCCAAAAATGTCTTGTATGCTGCTGCATAAATGATGCAAGGGAGAAATGTATACTGTAGCTAAGAAAGTGCTTTGACAGTGCTACTGCTTTGACAGTGGTGATGCTTGGCTTGCACGTGCAAATTCAGCTCATACAACATTCTACAATAAAATAGTGTTATTTGACGTGTTAAATTAAAAGCTTATTTAACACGCCAAATAGTGTTATATTACCTTCTTTTTTTTACACTGAAAGACCCAAACGGTGTTCAATGTGCCTCACCCGAATAATTTGGTCTGTTTTCACCTCTTAATTTCCCCTACTGTTCTAACTTGGTGATGCACATATAGCCTAAAACCTGTTTTAGAGAAATGTAATCATCAAAAATTGTAAGGTCTTTCATTGTCTGTTTATATTCCCCCTTCATTTATCATATGGTTCTGACCTGGTGTACAGGGAGAACACTAAGAACGGGGCCCATTCTGAATTCTGTCGCTGTACATTTCAAAAGTGCTGAACAAATAGTTATATTGACTACGTCCATCCTAGCTCGCTCATTAATGTCTTCATCGAAATTACAGATGGCCTCTAATTCGCTTGTCATCCCTTTAATGCCATAAGTTTGTACATCTCAACTGTCAGTAGAACCCACATTGTTTAATCAAGTCAGCCATATCAGCTATGCTTTTTTATAAGGCAGTAAATGAGGCTGAACTGTTTCCCTGACAGATAAGGTGCCGTTGAAAGCCATTTGTAGCAGTGGTAAGATGTTGGGACAACTTTATGTAGGCCCTAACAGTTTGTGTGGGTACCGTTTGTCACCATTTTAGTCACAGTTTTCCACAATCGTTTACACACGCTTGCTGAATCTTTGGGCCATTTTCCCAAAACTCTAAACACAAAAACACAAAACCACAAAATTCAAAACTCTACAAATCTCCAGAAAAAGCAAACACTGCATTCAAAACAATTCTGATCTAACTAACAGCACCCTGATGTGCTCAACACTATGAATAGATCTGTCTACTAACTAACAGCACCCTGATGTGCTCAACACTATGAATAGATCTGTCTACTAACCAACAGCACCCTGATGTGCTCAACACTATGAATAGATCTGTCTACTAACCAACAGCACCCTGATGTGCTCAACACTATGAATAGATCTGTCTACTAACCAACAGCACACTGATGTGATCAACACTATGAATAGATCTGTCTACTAACCAACAGCACACTGATGTGCTCAACACTATGAATAGATCTGTCTACTAACCAACAGCACACTGATGTGATCAACACTATGAATAGATCTGTCTACTAACCAACAGCACACTGATGTGCTCAACACTATGAATAGATCTGTCTACTAACTAACAGCACCCTGATGTGCTCAACACTATGAATAGATCTGTCTACTAACCAACAGCACCCTGATGTGCTCAACACTATGAATAGATCTGTCTACTAACCAACAGCACCCTGATGTGCTCAACACTATGAATAGATCTGTCTACTAACTAACAGCACCCTGATGTGCTCAACACTATGAATAGATCTGTCTACTAACCAACAGCACCCTGATGTGCTCAACACTATGAATAGATCTGTCTACTAACCAACAGCACACTCATGTGCTCAACACTATGAATAGATCTGTCTACTAACCAACAGCACCCTGATGTGCTCAACACTATGAATAGATCTGTCTACTAAAAAACACTAGAGCAGGCACACACACACACACACACACATGTACACGCACACCATTAAGCAGAGACACAATATGTATCCCCAGGTGTAAAGGCTCTTCAGTGAAGGTATTGCCATTAACATTACCACTGAGGAGAAGCTTCTAGTGCTATGATAGCTGTCTGTAGGGGTTTGATGCTATAAGAGAGGGCTATGTATTGGTAAGAGAGGTTTGTTTTGTAATGTTAAAATAAGGTTTTGAATTGGTAAGAAAGGATTTTGTATTGTTAAAAAAGGGATGTATTGGTAAAAGAGGGTTTTGTATTCGTAAGAGAGGGTTTTGTGTTGGTAAGAGGGGTTTGCATTGGTAACAGAGGGATGTATTGTTAAAAGATGGTTTTGTATTGGTAAGAAAGGGTTTGGTATTTTTTTGTAATGGTAGGAGAGGGTTTGTATTGGTAAGAGTGGATTATGAATTGATAAGAGATGGTTGTTTTGTATTGTTAAAAGAGTGTTTTGTATTGGTAAGAGAGAGGGTTTTGTATTGGTAAGAGAGAGGGTTTTGTATTGGTAAGAGAGAGGGTTTTGTATTGGTAAGAGAGAGGGTTTTGTATTGGTAAGAGAGAGGGTTTTGTATTGGTAAGAGAGAGGGTTTTGTATTGGTAAGAGAGAGGGTTTTGTTCTGGTAAGAGAGAGGGTTTTGTTCTGGTAAGAGAGGGTTTTGTTCTGGTAAGAGAGGGTTTTGTTCTGGTAAGAGAGGGTTTTGTATTGGTAAGAGAGGGGGTTTTGTATTGGTAAGAGAGAGGGTTTTGTATTGGTAAGAGAGAGGGTTTTGTATTGGTAAGAGAGAGGGTTTTGTATTGGTAAGAGAGGGTTTTGTATTGGTAAGAGAGAGGGTTTTGTATTGGTAAGAGAGGGTTTTGTATTGGTAAGAGAGAGGGTTTTGTATTGGTAAGAGAGGGTTTTGTATTGGTAAGAGAGGGTTTTGTATTGGTAAGAGAGAGGGTTTTGTATTGGTAAGAGAGGGTTTTGTATTGGTAAGAGAGGGTTTTGTATTGGTAAGAGAGGGTTTTGTATTGGTAAGAGAGGGTTTTGTATTGGTAAGAGATGGTTTTTTTTTTTAAGAGATGGTTTTGTATTGGTAAGAGAGGGATTTTTTGAATTTTTGAAAGAACATTTTGTTTTGGTAAGAGAGGGTGTTTGTATTGGTAAGAGAGGGTTGTTTTGTATTGTTAAAAGAACATTTTGTTTTGGTAAGAGAGGGTTTTGTATTGGTAAACAAGAGTTGTATTGGTAGGAGAGGGTTGTATATTGGTGAGAGAAGGTTGTTTGGTGTTAAAGGAGGGTTTTGTATAGTTAAGAGAGGGTTTTGTACTGGTAAAATATGGTTTGTATTTTTAATTGAGGAATTTGTATTGGTAAGAGTGTTGAATTTGTAAGAGAGGGTTGTATTGGTAAAAGAGAGATTTGTATTGGTAAGATTTGGTTTTGTACTGGTAAAAGTGGTCTATATTGGTAAGAGAGATTTGTATTGGTGATATTGGGTATTGTACTGGTAAAAGTGGTCTGTATTGGTAAAAAAAAGGGGTTGTATTGTTAAGAGGGTTTTCAAATCAAATCAAATCAAATTTATTTATATAGCCCTTCGTACATCAGCTGATATCTCAAAGTGCTGTACAGAAACCCAGCCTAAAACCCCAAACAGCAAGCAATGCAGGTGGAGAAGCACAGTGGCTAGGAAAAACTCCCTAGAAAGGCCAATACCTAGGAAGAAACCTAGAGAGGAACCAGGCTATGTGGGGTGGCCAGTCCTCTTCTGGCTGTGCCGGGTGGAGATTATAACAGAACATGGTCAAGATGTTCAATGTTCATAAATGACCAGCATGGTCGAATAATAATAAGGCAGAACAGTTGAAACTAGAGCAGCAGCACAGTCAGGTGGAAGTTGAAACTGGAGCAGCAGCATGGCCAGGTAGACTGGGGACAGCAAGGAGTCATCATGTCAGGTAGTCCTGGGGCATGGTCCTAGGGCTCAGGTCAGTTGAAACTGGAACAGCAGCATGGCCAGGTGGACTGGGGACAGCAAGGAGTCATCATGTCAGGTAGTCCTGGGGCATGGTCCTAGGGCTCAGGTCCTCCGAGAGAGAGAAAGAAAGAGAGAAGGAGAGAATTAGAGAACGCACACTTAGATTCACACAGGACACCGAATAGGACAGGAGAAGTACTCCAGATATAACAAACTGACCCCAGCCCCCCGACACATAAACTACTGCAGCATAAATACTGGAGGCTGAGACAGGAGGGGTCAGGAGACACTGTGGCCCCATCCGAGGACACCCCCGGACAGGGCCAAACAGGAAGGATATAACCCCACCCACTTTGCCAAAGCACAGCCCCCACACCACTAGAGGGATATCTTCAACCACCAACTTACCATCCTGAGACAAGGCTGAGTTTTGTATTGTTAAGAGAGTTTTGTATTGGTAAGAGGGGATTTTGTCATCTCCACCCGGCACAGCCAGAAGAGGACTGGCCACCCCACATAGCCTGGTTCCTTTCTAGGTTTCTTCCTAGGTTTTGGCCTTTCTAGGGAGTTTTTCCTAGCCACCGTGCTTCTACACCTGCATTGCTTGCTGTTTGGGGTTTTAGGCTGCGTTTCTGTACAGCACTTTGAGATATCAGCTGATGTACGAAGGGCTTTATAAATACATTCATTTGATTTGATTTGTATTAGTAAGAGAATATTTATAATTGGTAAGAGAGGGTTCTTTTGCATCTGTAAGAGATGATTGATTTGGTTAGAGAGGGTTGTTTTGTATAGGCAAGAGAGGATTTTCTATTGGTAAGAAAGGGTTGTAATGGTAAGAGAGGTTTGTGTTGGAAAAATATGGTTTGTATTGGTAGGAGAGGGTTTGTATTGGTAAAAGAGGGTTTGTATTGGTAAAAGAGGGTTTGTATTGGTAGAAGAGGGTTTGTACTGGTAAAAGAGGGTTTGTACTGGTAAAAGACGGTTTGTATTGGTAAAAGACGGTTTGTATTGGTAAAAAGAGGGTTTGTTTTGGTAAGAGTGTGTTGTAAGAGGGGATTTTGTCGTGGCAAAAGAGGTTTGTATTGGAAAGAGAGATTTGTATTGGAAAGAGAGATTTGTATTGGAAAGAGAGGTTTGTATTGGAAAGAGAGGTTTGTATTGGAAAGAGAGGTTTGTATTGGAAAGAGAGGTTTGTATTGGAAAGAGAGGTTTGTATTGGAAAGAGAGGTTTGTATTGGAAAGAGAGGTTTGTATTGGAAAGAGAGGTTTGTATTGGAAAGAGAGGTTTGTATTGGAAAGAGAGGTTTGTATTGGAAAGAGAGGTTTGTATTGGAAAGAGAGGTTTGTATTGGAAAGAGAGGTTTGTATTGGAAAGAGAGGTTTATATTGGAAAGAGAGGTTTATATTGGTAAAATATGGTTTGCATTGGTAGGAGAGGGATTGTATTCATAAGAGCTGATTTTGAATTGGTAAGAGAGTGTTTGGTATTGGTAAAAGAGGGTTTGTATTGGTAAGAAAGGGTTTGTATTGGTAAAAGTGGGTTTTGTATATGTAAGAGAGGGTTGTATTGGTAAGAGAGGGTTGTTTTGTATTTCGAAGAGAGGGTTTATATTGGAAAGAGACGGTTTGCATTGGTAAGAAAGGAGAGTACATTGGTAAGAGAGATTGTATTGGTAAAAGAGGGTTTGTATTGGTAAAGAGGGGTTGTAATGGTAAGAGAGGGTTTTTGTAATGTTAGAGTGGGTTTGGTATTGTTTCAGAGAGGGTTTTGTATTGGTAAAAGGGTGTTTTGTATTGTTAAAAGAGGGTTTTGTGTTTGTAAGAGAGGGTTTTGTATTGGTAAAAGAGGGTTGTTTTGTATTGGTAAGAGATGGTTGTGTACTGGTAAGAGAGGTTTGTATTGGTAAGGGAGGTTTTTCATTGGTATAACTTGGTTTGTATTGGTAAGAGAGGTTTTTCATTGGTATAAGCTGGTTTGTATTGGTAAGAGAGGTTTTTCATTGGTATAAGCTGGTTTGTATTGGTAAGAGAGGTTTTTCATTGGTATAAGCTGGTTTGTATTGGTAAGAGAGGTTTTTCATTGGTATAAGCTGGTTTGTATTGGTAAGAGAGGGTTGTTTCGTATTATTAAAAACGGCTTTTGTGTTGGCAAGAGATGATTTTATATTGGTAAGAGGCTTTGTATTGGTAAGATAAGTTTTGTATTGGTTAGAGGGGGGTTTGTATTGGTTAGAGAGGGTTTTGTATTGGTTAGAGAGGGTTTTGTATTGGTAAGAGAGGGTTTTGTATTGGTAAGAGAGGGTTTTGTATTGGTAAGAGAGGGTTTGTATCGGTAAGAGGTTTTATATTGGTTAGAGAGTGTTTTGTATTGGTAAAAGAGGGTTTGGTATTGGTAAGAAAGGGTTGTTTTGTAATGATAAAAGAGGGTTTTGTATCGGTGGAGAGGGTTGTATTGGTAAAACAGGGTTTGGTGTTGGTAAAAGCGGGATTTTTAAGAGAGGGTTTTGTACTGGTAAACAATGGTTTGTATTGGTAAGAGAGGGTTTGTAATGGTAAGAAAAGGTTGTGTAATGGAAAGATGTTTGTATAGGTAAGATAGGATTTTGTATTGGTAAGAGATAGTTATGTATTGGTAAGGGAGGGTTTTATTTTGGGGGGGGGTGAATAGCTATGCACGCTCAAGTTCTGTTTTTTTGTCTTATTTCTTGTTTGTTTCACAATCTAAAATGTTTTGCACCTTCAAAGTGGTAGGCATGTAATGTAAATGATACAAACCCCCCAAAAATCTATTTCAATTCCAGGGTGTAAGGCAACAAAATAGGAAAAATCCCAAGGGGGCGAATACTTTCGCAAGCCAATGTAAGAGAAGCTTGTAACGGTAAGAGAGGGTTTTGTAATGGTTACAGAGGGTTGTAATGGTAAGAGAGGATTTATAATGGTAAGAGAGGGTTTGCATTGGTAAAAGAGGGTTTGTATTTTTAAGAGAGGGTTTTGTTATGGTAAGAGAGGGTTTTGTACAGGGAAGAGAGGGTTGTTTTGTATTGTTAAAAGATTGTTTTGTATTGGTTAGAGGGGGTTTTGTATTGGTTAGAGGGGGTTTTGTATTGGTTAGAGGGGGTTTTGTATTGGTTAGAGAGGGTTTTGTATTGGTTAGAGGGGGTTTTGTATTGGTTAGAGAGGGTTTTGTATTGGTTAGAGAGGGTTTTGTATTGGTTAGAGAGGGTTTTGTATTGGTAAGAGAGGGTTGTTTTGTAAGAGAGGGTTTGTATTGGTAAGAGAGGGTTTGTATTGGTGAGAGTAGGTGTGTAATGGTAAGAGAGAGATAGGGTTTCATAGGCAGTTTAAGATAGCATGGCTTTGTTGATGAATATAAAATAGGTATACTTCTGTACTGTGTGTTTTCTGCACAACACTTGAAGTCCATTATATCGACTCGACCAGGCTCATCCCTTTTTCGGATGTGTAAATAATGCATGATATATACACACACACGCACACACACACACACACTAGGTCCAATGATACAGGCGCTCAAACACCGGGTTACGTGATAGAGAGACAGAGAGGGAGAAAGGGAGAGAGAAAGGGAGAGAGAAAGGGAGAGAGAAAGGGAGAGAGAAAGGGAGAGAGAAAGGGAGAGAGAAAGGGAGAGAGAAAGGGAGAGAGAAAGGGAGAGAGAGGGAGAGAGAGGGAGAGAGAGGGAGAGAGAGGGAGAGAGAGGGAGAGAGGGAGAGAACGGGAGAGAACGGGAGAGAACGGGAGAGAACGGGAGAGAACGGGAGAGAACGGGAGAGAGAGGGAGAGAGAGGGAGAGAACGGGAGAGAACGGGAGAGAACGAGGGAGAGAAATGTGCTATGTGTACACTGCCCACAAAATTCATGTTTCCGTCAGATTACACAGATCCACAAAGAATTCTAGAAAACCCAGTGTTGATAAACTCCCATATCTACTGGCTGAAATACCACAGCGGGTGGCTTCACTGCAAGTATATTGTATATTTCGAATATTCAATAAATGTTTTTAAAAAAACATGCTGTGATAACCTGCAGTGTTTTGCATGTGATAACCTGCTTTGATAACCTGCAGTGTTTTGCGTGTGATAACCTGCAGTGTTTTGCGTGTGATAACCTGCTGTGTTTTGCATGTGATAACCTGCTGTGTTTTGCGTGTGATAACCTGCTGTGTTTTGCATGTGATAACCTGCTGTGTTTTGCATGTGATAACCTGCTGTGTTTTGCGTTCTGTACATCCCTTCAGGACCAAGGGGGATTTATGCTACAAAAATCATATAAGAATTGAAATCATCCAGACCATTTTGGGGTGCATCCAGTATTTGCTATCCTACTAATGTGCTTCTTGCTTCATCATCCAAAAGTGTGTCTCAGTACTTGAAGCATCCTGAGTGAGTGTGACAGAGATGTGCAGATGGGATTTCTCATTTTAAAAGCTGGTTTTACTGCTTGTATACTCCTGACAAAATGACAGCGACAGAGAGAGAGAAAGAGAAAGTGGGAAGAGAAGAGAGAGAGCGAGCTAAAGGGAGATTAAAGGTATCTGATAGCTGTCCCTTCCTGGCTGATAGATATATTTATCTCTTCTTCCTCAGGGCCAGACTTAGTCGAAACCGTTACTGGAAAGCAAGGCAAAAGGGGTGGGCTTATATGTGTGTATGTCACAGGAGGCTGGTGGCACCTTCATTGGGGAGGACGGGCATGCGGTAATGGCTGGAGTGGATTCCGCTGTTTGATGTCCATTCGCTCTGTTCCAGACATTATTATGAGCTGTCCTCTCTGCAGCATCCACTAGTGTGTGTGTGTGTATGTGTGTGTGTGTGTGTGTCTTACCCCATAGTAAGGCCTGTTTCCAGGAGGGATTTAGTGGTTTGATCCCAAGTGTGAGAGTCCAGTGGGCACAGAGACAGGACAGAGAGTGTGTGTGTGTGTGTGTGTGTGTGTGTGTGAGAGAGAGTGTCTTACCCCATAGTAAGGCCTGTTTCCAGGAGGGATTTAGTGGTTTGATCCCAAGTGTGAGAGTCCAGTGGGCACAGAGACAGGACAGTGAGTGTGTGTGTGTTTGTGATCCTGACAGTACAGAGGATGTAACCCACCCAAACCCCCCACTAATCTACTCACTGGGTTATCTCCCAGTAAAGGAGCTTACAGGCAGACAGGGCATTGGCTACCCTAGAGGGGACCCCAGATGTTAAGTAAACCAACCAAACACACACACACCGACACTACACATTAACCAACCCCCTGTCCCTTGCTTTACAGAAATGCACATATGGCTAGCACTGCATTTTCTTGACACCAAGTCACGCAGTAGGGAAATGACTGTAACTAAGTGAAAATCTGTTTTTGTTGCAGTACGTGTGACTGTGAGTGAGTCACTGGGCAGTTAGCTGGGGGTAGTAGTAGCCTAATGCTTAGTGGTGCAGATGGTTTGGTCTTGCTAGTGGATAGTCATGGCTAGCTTATACCAGATGATCCATGACTGATATTTGCCTCGTCTACTATTTAGGTCATTCAATTAAATAAGCCCCTTGGTTTACAGAGGCCACCCACTATGAATCAAGTCAAAATTGATTTGATTTCCCTCCTCCATATGGTCAGCAGCATACCACTGCTGGCTTGCTTCTGAAGCTCCCATCCCTGGATGGGAGATCAGGTGCTGCTGGAAGTGTTGTTGGAGAGCCAGTAGGAGGCACTCTTTCCTCTGGTCTAAAAAAAAAATATCCCAATGCCCCAGGGCAGTGATTGGGGACACAGCCCTGTGTAGGGTGCTGTCTTTCTGATGGGATGTTAAACGGGTGTCCTCACTCTCTGAGGTCATTAAAAATCCCATGGCACTTATCGTAAGAGTAAGGGTGTTAACCCTGGTGTCCTGGCTAAATTCCAAATCTGGCCCTCAAACCATCAAGGTCACCTAATAATCGCCAGTTTACAATTGGCTCACCTCCTCTCCCCTGTAACTGTTCCACAGGTCGTAGCTGCAAATGAGAATGTGTTCTCAGTCAACATACCTGGTAAAATAACGGATAAATCAATAAATAAGCATTTGTTACGTGTGCCAAATACAACAGGTGTAGTAGACCTTGCAGTGAATTGCTTACTAACCAATAGTGCAAAAAAGGTATTAGGTGAACAATAGGTAGGTAAAGAAATAAAACAACAGTAAAAAGACAGGCTATATGCAGTAGCGAGGCTATAAAAGTAGCGAGGCTATAAAAGTAGCGAGGCTATAAAAGTAGCAAGGCTACATACAGACACCGGTTAGTCAGGCTGAGAATCATTTTTGTCCTAGACTTGGCACTCCGGTACCGCTTGCCATGCGGTAGTACAGAGAACAGTCGGTGGCTGGGGTCTTTGACAATTTGTAGGGCCTTCCTCTGACAACGCCTGGTGTAGAGGTCCTGGATGGCAGGCAGCTTAGCCACAGTGATGTACTGGGCCGTACGCACTACCCTCTGTAGTGCCTTGCGGTCAGAAGCTGAGCAATTGCCGTACTAGGCAGTGATGCTCTCGATGTTGCAGCTATAGAACCTTTTGAGGATCTCAGTTTTCTGAGGGGGAATAGGCTTTGTCGTGCCCTCTTCACGACTGTCTTGGTGTGTTTGGACTGTAGTCCACAATCATCTCCTTAGTCTTGGTTACGTTGAAGGATAGGTTGTTATTCTGGCACCACCCAGCCAGGTCTCCGACCTCCTCCCTATAGGCTGTCTCGTCATTGTCGGTGATCAGGCCGACCACTGTTGTGTCATCTGCAAACTTATTGATGGTGTTGGAGTCGTGCCTGGCCATGCAGTCGTGGGTGAACAGGGAGTACAGGAGGGGACTGAGCATGCACCCCTGGGGAGCTCCAGTGTTGAGGATCAGTGTGGCAGATGTGTTGCTACCTACCCTCCCCACCTGGGGACGGCCCATCAAGATGTCCACGATCCAGTTGCAGAGGGAGGTGTTTAGTCCCAGGATCCTTAGCTTAGTGATGAGCTTTGAGGGCACTATGGTGTTTAACGCTGAGCTGTAGTCAATGAATAGCATTCTCACATAAGTGTTCATTTTGTCCAGGTGGGAATAGGCAGTGCGGAGTGCAATAGAGATTGCATCATCTGTGGATCTGTTTGGGCGGTATGCAAATTGGAGTGGGTCTAGGGTTTCTGGGATAATGGTGTTGATGTGAGCCATTACCAACCTTTCAAAGCACTTCATGGCTACGGACGTGAGTGCTACGGTTCTGTAGTCATTTAGGCAGGTTGCCTTTGTGTTCTTGGGCACAGGGACTATGGTGGTCTGCTTGAAACATGTTGGTATTACAGACTCAATCAGGGACATGTTGAAAATGTCAGTGAAGACATGCCCGGAGCACACGTCCTGGTAATCCGTCTTGCCACGCAGCCTTGTGTATGTTGACCTGTTTAAAAGGTCTTACTCACGTTGGCTACGGAGAGAGTGATCACACAGTCGTCTGGAACTGCTGATGCTCTCATGCATGGCTAAGTGTTGCTAGTTTCCTCTACGCGAGCATAGAAGTGATTTAGCTCGTCTGGTAGGCTCGTGTCAATGGACAGCTCGCGGCTGTGCTTCCCTTTGTAGTCTAATAGTTTTCAAGCCCTGCCACATAAGACGACCATTGATCCCCCGATAGGTATTAAACCCTAGTAGAGGGGAATCGGCCAAACCCCACTAAATACTGAGGTGGTCAACCCTGGTCCCAGACTGGGGGGTTGCTGGACATGCAGGCTTTTGTTCCAGCCCTGCGCTGAAAATCAAATCTAGAGTCGGCTTTCTATTCCGCAACAAAGCCTCCTTCACTCACGCCGCCAAACTTATCCTAGTAAAACTGAATATTCTACCGATCCTCGGCTTCAGCGATGTCATCTACAAAATAGCTTCCAATACTCTACTCAGCAAACTGGATGCAGATTATCACAGTGCCATCCGTTTTGTTACTAAAGCACCTTATACCACCCACCACTGCGACCTGTATGCTCTAGTCGGCTGGCCCTCGCTACATATTCGTCGCCAGACCCACTGGCTCCAGGTCATCTACAAGTCCATGCTAGGTAAAGCTCAGCCTCATCTCAGTTCACTGGTCACGATGGCAACACCCACCCGTAGCACGCGCTCCAGCAGGTGTATCTCACTGATCACCCCTAAAGCCAACACCTCATTTGGCCGCCTTTCATTCCAGTTCTCTGCTGCCTGTGACTGGAACGAATTGCAAAAATCGCTGAAGTTGGAGACTTATCTCCCTCGCCAACTTCAAACATCTGCTATCTGAGCAGCTAACCGATCGCTGCAGCTGTACATAGTATATCGGTAAATAGCCACCCATTTTACCTACCTCATCCCCAAACTGTTTATATTTATTTACTTTTCTGCTGTTTTGCACACCGATATCTCTACCTGTACATGACCATCTGGTCATTTATCACTCCAGTGTTAATCTGCACAATTGTAATTATTCGCCTACCTCCTCATGCCTTTTGCACACAATGTATATAGACTCTTTTTTTTACTGTGTTATTGACTTGTTCATTGTTTACTCCATGTGTAACTCTGTGTTGTCTGCTCACACTGCTATGCTTTATCTTGGCCAGGTCGCAGTTGCAAATGAGAACTTGTTCTCAACTAGCCTACCTGGTTAAATAAAGGTGAAAATGAAAAAAATAAAAAAATAAATCTAGAATCTCATGAGTTAAATCGTTTTTTTTAGGGCTGGGCTGGAACCAAAAACCTGCTCTTATTGCATTCATCTTGGACCACAACCGGTCACTATTGGCTCACTCTAACCATTACGCTACTCACAGTGGCATAACCTTAACCACCACAAATTAGCCTACCATCTATTGTCAACCAACAACCCACAGTGATGATACAAATGGGTGTTACTGTTCATTCAGCTTCCTGGAAACATCCAGAGTGAGAGTGGGGCTGAAATGGGAGGAGGGTTATATACAGGGTGCGTTTCCCAAAGGCTGGAGCATTGACCTTCTCTCCCACTCCAATTTCCGTTCAGTATCACTCCAATAGTGACGAGCTCAGGGCATGTCCGGCCCCAGCATTGCATTTGTAGTCTACATGTGTGCTGCTATAGCCCTGCCCCCTTCCTCTAGCTGCTGTCATGGAGTTCGCTAAATATTTTCATGAAGAAACTGAAAAAACACACAGGTGCAAAATCAAGGTGACTTACAAAGAAGAGGAGAACCAAGAGCAAGAGTGTGTACGGTGATGTATGTGTCCTCAACTAAAGAATCATTGTGGAATCTGAAAAGACACGTATCCTGAAAGCATGATGGTATACTATGTACTAACAGAAAGGAACCAGGTGGGTGGCTTGCTAAGAGTGTCGTTTAAAAAAAAAATATATTTTTATTTTCGTTCTATCATTGATTTAGTCATATTAGGCCTGACATATTACCTCTTCCAAGGAGCTTTCAGTTTAAAAAACTTCAGGTCTACCGATAGAAAAATAAGAAATATACTTTGCATCCCTGCAAAGCCTGGCAAGAGTTGCCCAAAGGGTGTTTCGCATCCCTAGTGGCTCTGCAAGCAGGGAGGGTATTCTCTGCTTCTGGCCTGCTCTCCAGGCACCATCACATGAGCCTGAAGCCACAGACTCTGGCCAAACTCATGTTTCTACAAGTGAATTCAAAGGCACTGTAGGCTGAGCCTAATAAGGCATTTTTTCGTCAAATTCAGATTGTTTTCTAAGTAAGTCACAGCCTATGTGCACAATTTGTAGACTAAAACGATTTAATGCGACAACATGTTTAAATGCTGAGTGCTTAATGTTCTTGCTGGCCTAGTGTGACACACTTGCAAATGCTTCACAATTAATTTATTTGTAGGCTACAACCTTGAAATGATTATCATAAAAGGCTAATAATATAGCCTAAATAACTCAAGTTTGTTCCTTCTTAGGTTCCCTGTCTGTCTCCTGACCTATTTAGAGTGTATATATGCTGTTTAATATGACACGTAGCATATATGAGAGGTCCATAGTCACCTTTTCATGTTGCTTATTCAAATACTTTCAATTCAAATCATATGGTTTGGTTTCAATATTTCAAAACTAAATGGTAGGTCCAGGTACTCACAAAAATAGATGATTGAGGGTGATATTAATCAATGGACCAAAATTGATTAAGGCTACACTCCCACTCCACTGAGACTAGCGCTGGGCTACACTATCTCCCCACTGAGACTAGTGCTGGGCTACACTTCCACTCCACTGAGACTAGCGCTGGGCTACACTCCCTCCCCACTGAGACTGCTGAGATGGCTCTCCTTACATAATGCTAGTGCTGCTGCTGTAGTACACACCAAACACACACACTGCACGCAAATATATACACATATACATGCATATACACTCACTGAGTGTACAAAACATGCTCTTTCCATGACATAGACTGACCAGGTAAATCCGGGTGAATACTACGGTCCCTTATTGATGTCTGTTGTTAAATCCACTTCAATAAGTGTAGATGAAGGGGAGGAGACAGGTTAGAGAAGACAGTTGAGAAATGGATTGTGTATGTGTGCCATTCAGAGGGTGAACGGACAAGACACAATATTTAAGTGCCTTTGAACGGGGTATGGTAGTAGGTGTCAGACGCACTGGTTTGAGTGTGTCAAGAACTGCATCGATGCTGAGTTTTTACGCTCAACAGTTTCCCGTGGGTATCAAGAATGGCTTCCCACCCAAATGACATCCAGCCAACTGGACACAACCGGGGGAGGAAAGTGTTAAACAAATAAAATAATATTTTATGTTTGAGATTCTTTAATAAACTAATTAGGCACATTTGGGCAGTGTTGATACAACATTTTGAACGGAAATTAAATGGTTCATTGGATCAGTCTAAAGCTTTGCACATACACTGCTGCCATCTAGTGGCTAAAATCTAAATTGCACCTGGCCTGGAATAATACATTATGGTCTTTCTCTTTCATTTCAAAGATGATGGTTAAAAAAAATACAAAAGAACGGTTGTTTTTTTTCTTTGTATTATCTTTTACCAGATCTATTGTGTTACATTCTCCCACATTTGTTTCAAATTTCCACAAACTTCAAAGTGTTCCCTTTCAAATGGTACAACCAAGAGGTTATCCTTGCTTCAGGGCCTGAGCTACAGGCAGTTAGATTTGGGTATGTAATTTTAGGCGAAAATTTAAAAAAAGGGGCGGATCCTTAAGAGGTTTTAAAACACTCACTCCCTAAACTTGCTTCCCGACTCTCAGCGCACACCATTACACCTTCATTATCAAATTGCTGCAAAGAAACCACTACTGAAGGAGACCAATAAGAAGAAGACACTTGCTTGGATGAAGAAACACGAGCAATAGAAATTAAACCGGTGGAAATATGTCCTTTAGTCCGATGAGTCCAAATTTGAGATTTATGGTCCAACCTCTGTGTTTTTGTGAGACACAGAGTAGGTGAGCGGATTATCTCTGCATGTGTGGTTCCCACAGTTAATAATGGAGATAGAGGTGAGATGGTGTGGGGGTGCATTGCTGGTGACACTGTCTGTGATTTATTTAAAATTCAAGACACACTTAACCAGCATGGCTACCACAGCATTCTGCAGCATTACGCCATCTGGTTTGTGCTTCGTGGGACTACTATTTGTTTTTCGACAGGACAGTGACCCATTACACTTCCAGGCTGTGTAAGGGCTATTAGACCAATGAGAGTGATGGAGTGCTGCATCAGATGACCTGGCCTCCACAATCACCAGACCTGAACTCAATTGAGTTGGTTTGGGATGAGTTGGACCGCAGATTGAAGCAAAAGCATCCAACAAGTGCTCAGCATATGTGGGAACTCCTTCAAGACTGTTGGAAAAGCATTCCAGGTGAAGTTGGTTGAGAGAATTCAAAGTATGCAAAGATGTCATCAAGGCAAAGCGTGGTTACATTGAAGAATCTCAAATATATTTAGATTTCTTTATCACTCTTTTGGTAACTACATCATTCCACAATTGTTATTTCATCGTTTTGATGTCATCACTATTAGTCTACAATGTAGAAAATATAATAAAAACATGTAAAAACTGGAATGAGTAGGTATGTCCAAAACTTTGACTGGTACTGTATACACACACACACACACACACACACCTTCTGCTCCATGCAACTGTTTGGTCACACTTCAAGTCACCTCGCTCCCACCCACTTTCGTAAGGAAAGGACCAACCGTTTAGGTAGGGTGGGATTCATATTGATTGGTCTTCAGTCCATTTTGATTATATTCCATCCAATCAATGCCAAGGATGCAGGATTCAAAGGGCCACTGTTTTCCCCTGTGGTTCTGGGAAAGACTTGATGGAGGTTATTACATGATCCATGCTCAGTAAAGAGGATCACTTTAGGCTACACATTGCGTAAAGCCCTAGTAGATATCAATAATTTTATAAACTGTGTCAGATGATCGTCTGTTTGACATTTAAGCATGTTAATCCTCGCAAGGCTGCTGTCCCAGACAGCATCCTTAGCCACATCAGAGCATGCGCAGACCAGCTGGCTGGAGTGTTTACAGACTAACTCAATCTCTCCCCATCCCAGTCTGCTGTTCCCGCTTGCTTCAAGATGTCCATCATTGTTCCTGAACCCAAGAAAGCAAAGGTAACTGAACTTAATGACTCGCCCTGTAGCACTCACTTCTGTCATCATGAAGTCCTTTGAGTGGCTAGTTAAGGATCATATCACTTCCAATTTACCTGACACCCTAGACCCACTGCAATTAGCATACCGCCCAATAGATCCACAGGCAATGCACTCGCCATCGCACTACACACTGCCTTCTCCCATCTGGACAACATTAATAACTATGTAAAAATGTTGATCATTGACTACAGCTCAGCCTTCAACACCATAGGACCTTCCAAATTCATCATTAAGATCAGGGCCCCAACACCATAGGACCTTCCAAATTCATCATTAAGATCAGGGCCCCAACACCATAGGACCTTCCAAATTCATCATTAAGATCAGGGCCCCTGACTTCCTGACGGGCCGCCCGCCCCGGTGGTGAAGGTAGGAAACAACTCCTCCACTATGCTGATCACCAACACAGGGGTCCCGCAAGGGTGCTTACTCAGCCCCCTCCTGTACTCCTTGTTCATCCATGAATGTATGGCCACGCACACCTCCAACTCAATCATTAAGTTTGAAGACAACACAACAGTAAATGGCCTGATTACCAACAATGACGAAACAGCTTACAGGGAGAAGGTGAGGGTCCTGACAGAGTGGTGCCAGGAAAATAACCTTTCTGTCAACGTCAACAAATGAAGGAGCTGATCGTGGACTTCAGGAAACAGCAGAGGGAGCACGCCCACATCCACATTGACGGGACCACAGTGGAGAAGGTGGAAAATGTAGTTACTCGGTGTACACATCAATGACTACCTGAAATGGTCCACCCACACTGACAGTGTGGTGAAGAATGCTTTAACTTCATATGGCTGCAGGGGCAGTATTGAGTAGCTTGGATTGAGTAGCTTGGAAACACATGTTTCTGTGGACATTATGGAAACTATTCGGAGTTTGTCTGCATTGTCGTGACCACTCTTTCCTGTGGTTTTCTGAACATAATGCAACAAACAAACTGAGGTATTTTGGATATAAAAATAATCTTTATGGAACAAAAGGAACATTTGTTGTGGAACTGGGAGTCTCGTGAGTGAAAACATCCAAAGATCAAAGGTAAACGATTAATTTGATTGCTTTTCTGATTTTCGTGACCAAGCTTCCTGATGCTAAGTGTACTTAATGTTTTGTCATGCGATCGATAAATTTAAACGCTTGGATTGCTTTCGGTGTAAAGCATAATTTCAAAGTTTGACACGACAGGTGGATTAACAAAAGGCTAAGCTGTTGATGACACTTATCCCTATAGTGGGATTGCAGCCATAACAACTTCTGTGCCTTTCCATCCTCAGAATGCTGAAGAAATTCATCTTGGCCTTTACAACTTCTTATGGCTTGGGGGCAGTATTGAGTAGCTTGGATGAATAAGGTGCCCAGAGTAAACGGCCTACTCCTCAGTCTCAGTTGGTAATATATGTATATTATTAGTAGTATTGGATAGAAAACACTGAAGTTTCTAAAACGGTTTGAATGATCTGTGAGTATAACAGAACTCATATGGCAGGCTGTTACGAATCCCTTTTGGCCCGACAGTCTAGGGGAGATGGTAACGAGACCCGTAACAGTCTAGGGGAGATGGTAACGAGACCCGTAACAGTCTAGGGGAGATGGTAACGAGACCCGTAACAGTCTAGGGGAGATGGTAACGAGACCCGTAACAGTCTAGGGGAGATGGTAACGAGACCCGTAACAGTCTAGGGGAGATGGTAACGAGACCCGTAACAGTCTAGGGGAGATGGTAACGAGACCCGTAACAGTCTAGGGGAGATGGTAACGAGACCCGTAACAGTCTAGGGGAGATGGTAACGAGACCCGTAACAGTCTAGGGGAGATGGTAACGAGACCCGTAACAGTCTAGGGGAGATGGTAACGAGACCCGTAACAGTCTAGGGGAGATGGTAACGAGACCCGTAACAGTCTAGGGGAGATGGTAACGAGACCCGTAACAGTCTAGGGGAGATGGTAACGAGACCCGTAACAGTCTAGGGGAGATGGTAACGAGACCCGTAACAGTCTAGGGGAGATGGTAACGAGACCCGTAACAGTCTAGGGGAGATGGTAACGAGACCCGTAACAGTCTAGGGGAGATGGTAACGAGACCCGTAACAGTCTAGGGGAGATGGTAACGAGACCCGTAACAGTCTAGGGGAGATGGTAACGAGACCCGTAACAGTCTAGGGGAGATGGTAACGAGACCCGTAACAGTCTAGGGGAGATGGTAACGAGACCCGTAACAGTCTAGGGGAGATGGTAACGAGACCCGTAACAGTCTAGGGGAGATGGTAACGAGAGCCGTAACAGTCTAGGGGAGATGGTAACGAGAGCCGTAACAGTCTAGGGGAGATGGTAACGAGAGCCGTAACAGTCTAGGGGAGATGGTAACGAGAGCCGTAACAGTCTAGGGGGGATGGTAACGAGAGCCGTAACAGTCTAGGGGGGATGGTAACGAGAGCCGTAACAGTCTAGGGGGGATGGTAACGAGAGCCGTAACAGTCTAGGGGAGATGGTAACGAGAGCCGTAACAGTCTAGGGGAGATGGTAACGAGAGCCGTAACAGTCTAGGGGAGATGCTAACGAGAGCCGTAACAGTCTAGGGGAGATGGTAACGAGAGCCGTAACAGTCTAGGGGAGATGGTAACGAGAACCGTAACAGTCTAGGGGAGATGGTAACGAGAGCCGTAACAGTCTAGGGGAGATGGTAACGAGAGCCGTAACAGTCTAGGGGAGATGGTAACGAGAGCCGTAACAGTCTAGGGGAGATGGTAACGAGACCCGTAACAGTCTAGGGGAGATGGTAACGAGACCCGTAACAGTCTAGGGGAGATGGTAACGAGACCCGTAACAGTCTAGGGGAGATGGTAACGAGACCCGTAACAGTCTAGGGGAGATGGTAACGAGACCCGTAACAGTCTAGGGGAGATGGTAACGAGACCCGTAACAGTCTAGGGGAGATGGTAACGAGACCCGTAACAGTCTAGGGGAGATGGTAACGAGACCCGTAACAGTCTAGGGGAGATGGTAACGAGACCCGTAACAGTCTAGGGGAGATGGTAACGAGACCCGTAACAGTCTAGGGGAGATGGTAACGAGACCCGTAACAGTCTAGGGGAGATGGTAACGAGACCCGTAACAGTCTAGGGGAGATGGTAACGAGACCCGTAACAGTCTAGGGGAGATGGTAACGAGACCCGTAACAGTCTAGGGGAGATGGTAACGAGACCCGTAACAGTCTAGGGGAGATGGTAACGAGACCCGTAACAGTCTAGGGGAGATGGTAACGAGACCCGTAACAGTCTAGGGGAGATGGTAACGAGACCCGTAACAGTCTAGGGGAGATGGTAACGAGACCCGTAACAGTCTAGGGGGGATGGTAACGAGAGCCGTAACAGTCTAGGGGGGATGGTAACGAGAGCCGTAACAGTCTAGGGGAGATGGTAACGAGAGCCGTAACAGTCTAGGGGAGATGGTAACGAGAGCCGTAACAGTCTAGGGGAGATGGTAACGAGAGCCGTAACAGTCTAGGGGAGATGGTAACGAGAGCCGTAACAGTCTAGGGGAGATGGTAACGAGAGCCGTAACAGTCTAGGGGAGATGGTAACGAGAACCGTAACAGTCTAGGGGAGATGGTAACGAGAGCCGTAACAGTCTAGGGGAGATGGTAACGAGAGCCGTAACAGTCTAGGGGAGATGGTAACGAGAGCCGTAACAGTCTAGGGGAGATGGTAACGAGAGCCGTAACAGTCTAGGGGAGATGGTAACGAGAGCCGTAACAGTCTAGGGGAGATGGTAACGAGAGCCGTAACAGTCTAGGGGAGATGGTAACGAGACCCGTAACAGTCTAGGGGAGATGGTAACGAGACCCGTAACAGTCTAGGGGAGATGGTAACGAGACCCGTAACAGTCTAGGGGAGATGGTAACGAGACCCGTAACAGTCTAGGGGAGATGGTAACGAGACCCGTAACAGTCTAGGGGAGATGGTAACGAGACCCGTAACAGTCTAGGGGAGATGGTAACGAGACCCGTAACAGTCTAGGGGAGATGGTAACGAGACCCGTAACATAACTCATGCAAATTATAATAGTGAAAAGTAACAGTGTGAACGAAATAACCACGACAACTGAAATCTACCGTCAAACTCAGGGTTTATTAATAAACACATGGTAATGGGGGGGAGCAGGAAAGGGGCTGAGCTGGACCCAAGGAAAGAAACAATAAGTATTCAAAAACACCCCTAAGCTAGACTAGCCTACTTTAACAACAGCTAACTAACTAACCAAAAATACAGTGGGTGGTCCGCCCAGTTCTAACTAGTGTTTTTAACAAAGTTTACCTACGGGTAGTGTATGCCCATGGGCGACTTGTCTTGGTTCCCCATTTTCCCACCAGCAAACAAACAAACACCATAACCAAAAACAATACTCACAGGTGATGACAAAGTGCTATGGAGGTGCTCAAACAAAAGAGAGGTCAATACACAAAGAGAGAGTGAAACAGAGAGTCCTACAGACATGGCATTTACAGAGAGATTGAGCTCCACAGCAAACGACTGACAGGGTTTTTAAAGGAAGGGAAAGGAACGGTGATTGGGTAGGAAACAGGAGGAGGTGTGTCTTCTTATTGATGATTGGTGACTGATTGGGGAGTGATGATTTTCACCTGTGAGGGGAGAAGGAGAGAAAAGAAACACACACACAAACAGGATACACACACAGGATACTTGTATCCGTAACACAGGCCAAAACCTGAGAAGAAATCCAAACAGGAAGTGAGAAATCGGAGGTTGGTAGATTTTCAACACAGTTCCAATTGAAATCCCATTGAGATATGAATGAAGTTGCACTTCCTAGGGCTTCCACTAGATGTCAACCGTCTATAGAAATTTGAATGAGGCTTCTACTGTGTTATGGGACTGAATAAGAGCAGAATGAGCCATGTGTCTGGCAGTCAGCCATTTCCTGGTCTTGCGCATTCACCATGATATCCACTTGCGTTCCGTTGCTCCTCAACACACAAGGAATTCTCTGGTTGGAACTTTATAGAAGATGTATGATAAGAACATCCTACTGATTGATTGTGTACTTAGTTTGAAATGTTTTTTTGACCTGTAATATAACTTTTAGAAGTTTTTGTCTGAAGTAACACTTGACCAGAACGAGTGTTTGGATATGTATACCAAACGCGCTAACAAAAGGAGGTATTTGGACATAAATAACGGACATTATCGAACCAAAACAAACATTTATTGTGGACCTGGGATTCCTGGGAGTGCATTCTGATGAAGATCATCAAAGGTAAGGGAATATTTATCATGTCATTTCTGGTTTCTATTGACTCCGACATGGCGGCTAATTTTATTATTTTTCTGAGCGCCATCTCAGATTATTGCATGGTTTGCTTTTTCTGTAAAGTTTTGAAAAAATCTGACACAGTTGCTAAGGAGAGGTATATCTATAATTCCATGTGTATAATTTGTATTATTATCTACATTTATCATGAGTATTTCTGTTGAATCGATGTGGCTATGCAAAATCACAGGATGTTTTTGGAACTGGTGAATGTAACGCGCCAATGTAAACTCAGATTTTGATATAAATATGAACTTTATCAAACAAAACATACATCTATTGTGTAACATGAAGTCCTATGAGTGTCATCTGATGAAGATCATCAAAGGTTAGTGATTAATTTTATCTCTATTTGTTCTTTTTGTGACTCTGGCTGGAAAATCTTTGGCTGTTTTTCTGTGGCTTGGTGGTGACCTAACATAATCGTTTGTGGTGCTTTTGCTGTAAAGCATATTTGAAAGCAGACACTGTGGTGGGATTAACAACAAGTTAACCTTTAAAATGGTATAAGATACACGTATGTTTGAGGAATTTTAATTATGAGATTTCTGTTTTTAATTTGACACCCTGCACTTTCACTGGCTGTTGTCATAACATCCCGTTAACAGGATTTCAGCCCTAAGAAGTTTTAAGACCCCCACAAACTTTTACAGATGCACCATTGAGAGCATCCTGTTGGGCTGTATCACCACCTGGTACAGCAACTGCTCCTCCAGCATCCACAGGGCTTTCCAGAGGGTGGTGTGGTCTGCCCAATGCATCACCAGGGGCACACTGCCTGCCCTCCAGGACACCTACCCCACCCATGTCACAGGAAGGCCAAAAAGATCATCAAGGACAACAACCACCTGAACCACTGCCTGTTCACCCCGCTATCATCCAGAAAGCAGGGTCAGTACAGGTGCATCAAAGCAGGGACCGAGAGACTGAAAAACAGCTTATATCTCAACAGCCATCACTAACACTGAGTGGCTGCTGCCAACATACTGACTCAACTCCAGCCACTTTAATAATTAAAAAATATATGTAATAAATATATCACTGGTCACTTTAAACAATGCTACTTTATATAATGTTTACATACCCTACATTACTCATCTCACATGTATATACTGTACCATCTTCTGCATCTAGCCTAAGCTGTTCGGCCATTGCTCATTCATATATTTGTATGTACATATTCTTATTCATTTCTTTACACTTGTGTGCATAAGGTAGTTGTTGTGAAATTGCTAGGTTAGATTACTTGATAGATTTTACTTGCATGGTCGGAACTAGAAGCACAAGCATTTTGCTACACCCACAATAGCATCTGCTAAATATGTGTATGTGACCAATACAACTTCATTTGAATTGACTTGTGTGTGCATGTGTTCTTGCATGATCATTTGTGTTTTTATATTATCATTATTATTGTTATAAACTTTTATTTTACCCAGGTAAGTTGACTGGGAACACATTGTCATTTACAGCCATGACCTGGGGAATAGTTATAGGGGAGAGGACAGATAAGTATTGTCTAAAGTGGTTATAATCCATATGAACACACACACACACCTGAGTAAATATTGTGTGTGTGTGTGTGTGTGTGTGTGTGGCCCTTATTATAGTAATATCCAGACTGGCTAGCTATTTCCCCCAGGGTAGAGGCAGTAACAAAGTTTAATCAGAGGATGGAAAAACTGTGTCAACTCTCAAAATTCCTTTTGTCCTCTCAGCAAAAGATAATTTAACAAACCACAATTTGTAACGCTAATGCAGCCTGTGTGTTTGTAATTGTGACTTCCAATGTTTATCCCAATCAAATTGAATAGCGTGTCAAATCAAATGTGCCAGGCTGAAATAATTATAAAGGCGATGACTGAAGGCTTGCTGGGGGGTTGGTGGTGTTAGCTGGCGGGTTGGTGGTGTTAGCTGGCGGGTTGGTGGTGTTAGCTGGCGGATTGTTGTTGGTGTGGGCTGGCGGGTTGGTGGTGTTAGCTGCCGGTTGGTTTGTTGGTGGTGTGTGTTGGTGGTGTGGCCTTGCAGGTTGGTTGTGTTGGCTGGTAGGTTGGTTTGTTGGTGGTGTGGCCTTGCAGGTTGGTTGTGTTGGCTGGTGGGTTGGTTTGTTGGTGGTGATGCCTGGCGGGTTGGTGGGTTGGTGGTGTGGGCTAGCAGGTTGGTTTGTTGGTGGTGTGGGCTGGTGGGTTGGTGGTGTGGGCTGGCAGGTTGGTTGTGTTGGCTGGTGGATTGGTGGTGTTGGCTGGTGGGTTGGTTTGTTGGTGGTGTGGGCTGGCGGGTTGGTAGATTTGGCTGGTGGGTTGGTTTGTTGGTGGTGTTGGCTGGTGGGTTGGTTTGTTGGTGGTGTGGGTTGGTGGTGTGGGCTAGCAGGTTGGTTGTGTTGGCTGGTGGATTGGTGGTGTTGGCTGATGGGTTGGTTTGTTGGTGGTGTGGGCTGGCGGGTTGGTAGATTTGGCTGGTGGGTTGGTTTGTTGGTGGTGTTGGCTGGTGGGTTGGTTTGTTGGTGGTGTGGGCTGGTGGGTTGGTTTGTTGGTGGTGTGGGCTGGTGGGTTGGTGGTGTTGGCTGATGGGTTGGTTTGTTGGTGGTGTGGGCTGGTGGGTTGGTTTGTTGGTGGTGTGGGCTGGTGGGTTGGTGGTGTTGGCTGATGGGTTGGTTTGTTGGTGGTGTGGGCTGGTGGGTTGGTTTGTTGGTGTTGTGGGCTGGTGGGTTGGTGGTGTTGGCTGGTGGGTTGATGGTGTTGGCTGGTGGGTTGATGGTGTTTGCTGGTGGGTTGATGGTGTTGGCTGGCGGGTTGATGGTGTTATAGCTGGCTGGCGCATTGGCTGTCGGGTTGATGGTGTTGGCTGGCTGGCGGTTTGGCGGGCGGGTTGGCTGGCGGTTTGGTGCTGTGGGTTGGTGTGGGCAGGAGGGTTGGTGCTGTTGGCTGACTGGTTTGGAGGTCTTGGCTGTCGGGTTGATGGTGTTGGCTAGCTGGCGGTTTGGCTGGCGGGTTGGTGCTCTGGGTTGGTGGTGTGAACACTGTTAAACTAAGATGCCAGTAATAGAGTTGGTAGAAAGGGTCTGGCTTTGACAATGAGTACAGGATAGCCACAGCCAGACGTAATTAACGATATCTTCCAGGTTGAATCATCATAGTGTCAGAAAACCTCTACATTCCCACACCCTTGTTCTTTCCTGGATGTCTTGATAGGATTCCTCTCTCTCTCTGTTTCATTCTCCATCTAACTCCTTAGCCCAACCTCTTATGTCGTAGTTGTGTTGTCTTGTCATTTCAACTATAATTGGTGATAATGAGGTAGAAAGAGAAGTGTAGTTTCCTGACTGTATGTCTTTGCAGTGTAGGCATGATTCAGCAATTTCCTGGACAACAAACTCTTTTCCATTTGTTTTACTAGGTCAGTGAGATGTGTTTCACCCATAATTGCCTATGAGGAAGGCAGGTCTGGGCTTTGCGCGCTGAATAATACACTCTATGACGGCTTCTGGTGTATTGATAGGAGATGAGAGATCTGAAAATAAATATAGTCCTGCTTTGTGGCATTTCGCAAAGGCTCTATGTTATACTGATCGTACTATAAGGCTCTATCTTATACTATGTCACAAGACGCAGGCCTCCTAATTGTCCCTAGAATTTCGAAGCAAACAGCTGGAGGCAGGGCTTTCTCCTATAGAGCTCCATTTTTATGGAACAGTCTGCCTACCCATGTCAGAGACGCAAACTCGGTCTCAACCTTTAAGTCTTTACTGAAGACTCATCTCTTCAGTGGGTCATATGATTGAGTGTAGTCTGGCCCAGGAGTGGGAAGGTGAACGGAAAGGCTCTGGAGCAACGAACCGCCCTTGCTGTCTCTGCCTGGCCGGTTCCGCTCTTTCCACTGGGATTCTCTGCCTCTAACCCTATTACAGGGGCTGAGTCACTGGCTTACTGGGGCTCTCTCATACCGTCCCTGGGAGGGGTGCGTCACTTGAGTGGGTTGAGTCACTGATGTGATCATCGTGGTAGTGTTGGTTGGATGTGTTGGCTGGTGGGTTGGTGGTGTTGGCTAGCTGTTCTAGTTTCTTGGTGGTGTGGGTTGGTAGTGTTGGCTGGCATGTTGGTGGTGTTTGCTGGAGGGCTGGTAGGCGGGATGATGGTGTTGGCTGATGGTTTGGTAGTGTTGGCTGGTGGGTTGGTAGTGTTGGCTGGTATTTTGGATGTGTTGGCTGGCGGGTTGGTGGTGTTGGCAGGCTGTTTGGTTTATTGGTGGTGTGGGTTGGTGGTGTTGGCTGGCGGGTTGGTAGTGTTGGCTGGTGGGTTGGTGGTGTTGGCTAGCTGTTTGGTTTCTTGGTGGTGTGGGTTGGTAGTGTTGGCTGGCATGTTGGTGGTGTTTGCTGGAGGGCTGGTAGGCGGGATGATGGTGTTGGCTGATGGTCTGGTAGTGTTGGCTTGCGGGTTGGTAGTGTTGGCTGGCAGGTTGGTAGGTTGGTAGTGTTGGCTGGCAGGTTGGATGTGTTGGCTATTGGGTATGTGGTGTTCGCTGGCTGGCTGGTGGGTTGCTGGTGTTGGCTGGCGGGTTGGTAGTGCTTGCTGGAGGGTTGGTAGTGCTGGCTGGAGGGTTGGTAGTGCTGGCTGGAGGGTTGGTAGTGTTGGCTGGAGGGTTGGTTGTGTTGGCTGGAGGGTTGGTGGTGTTGGCAGGAGAGTTGGTGGTGTTGGAAGGAGAGTTGGTGGTGTTGGCAGGAGAGTTGGTGGTGTTGGCTAGCGGGTTTGTGGTGTTGGCTGGAGGGTTGGTTGTGTTGGTTGGCTGGCAGGTTGGTGGTGTTGGCTGGCAGGTTGGATGTGTTTGATTGGACGGTTGGTGGTGTGGGCTGTTTGGTTGGTAGTGTTGGCTTGCGGATTGGTAGGTTGGTAGTGTTGGCTAGCAGTTTGGATTTGTTGGCTGGTGGGTATGTGGTGTTGGCTGGCTGGCTGGTGGGTTGGCAGTGTTGGCTGTTTTTTTGGTTTGTTGGTGGTGTTGGCTGGTGGATTGGTTGTGTTGGCTGGCGGGTTGGTGGTGTTGGCTGGAGAGTTTGTGGTGTTGGCTGGTGGGTTGGTATTGTTGGCTAGTGGGTTGGTAGTGCTGTCTGGAGGATTGGTAGTGCTGGTTGGAGGGTTGGTAGTGCTTGCTGGAGGGTTGGTAGTGATGGCTGGAGGGTTGGTGGTGTTAGCTGGAGGGTTGGTGGTGTTGGCTGGAGGGTTGGTGGTGTTGGCTAGTGGGGTCGTAGTGTTGGCTGGAGGGTTGGTAGTGCTGGCTGGAGGGTTGGTGATGTTGGCTGGAGGGTTGGTGATGTTGGCTGATGGGTTGGTGATGTTGGATGATGGGTTGGTGATGTTGGATGATGGGTTGGTGGTGTTGGCTGGTGGGTTGGTGGTGTTGGCAGGAGGGTTGGTTGTGTTGGCTGGAGGGTTGGTGGTGTTAGCTGGCGGTGTTGGCTGGCAGTGTTGGCTGGCGGGTTGGTGGTGTTGGCAGACGGGTTGGTAGTTTTGGCTGGCGGATAGGTTGTGTTGGCTGGTATTTAGGATGTGTTGGCTGGCGGGTTGGTGGTGTTGGCAGGCTGTTTGGTTTATTGGTGGTGTGGGTTGGTGGTGTTGGCTGGCGGGTTGGTAGTGTTGGTTGGATATGTTGGCTGGTGGGTTGGTGGTGTTGGCTAGCTGTTTGGTTTTGTGGTGGTGTGGGTTGGTAGTGTTGGCTGGCATGTTGGTGGTGTTTGCTGGAGGGCTGGTAGGCGGGATGATGGTGTTGGCTGATGGTCTGGTAGTGTTGGCTTGCGGGTTGGTAGTGTTGGCTGGCGGGTTGGTAGGTTGGTAGTGTTGGCTGGCAGGTTGGATGTGTTGGCTATTGGGTATGTGGTGTTGGCAGGAGGGCTGGTAGTGTTGGCTGGAGGGTTGGTAGTGCTTGCTGGAGGGTTGGTAGTGCTGGCTGGAGGGTTGGTAGTGCTGGCTGAAGGGTTGGTGGTGTTGGCTGGAGGGTTGGTTGTGTTGGCTGGAGGGTTGGTGGTGTTGGCAGGAGAGTTGGTGGTGTTGGCAGGTGGGTTGGTTGTGTTGGCTGGAGGGTTGGTGGTGTTGGCTGGAGGGTTGGTAGTGTTTGCTGGCAGGTTGGTAGTGTTGGCTGGCGGGTTGGTTGTGTTGGCTGGAGGGTTGGTTGTGTTGGCTGCCGAGTAGGTGGTGTTGGCTGGCGGGTTGGTGGTTTTGGCTGGCGGGTTGGTGGTGTTGGTGGTGTTGGCTGGCGGGTTGGTTGTGTTGGCTGGCGGGTTGGTTGTGTTGGCTGGCAGGTTGGTGGTGTTGGCTGGCGGGTTGGTAGTGTTGGCTGGCGGGTTGGTAGTGCTGGCTTGAGGGTTGGTCATGTTGGCTTGAGGGTTGGTCATGTTGGCTGGAGGGTTGGTTGTGTTGGCTGGCTGGCAGGTTGGTGGTGTTGGCTGGCGGGTTGGTGGTGTTGGCTGGCAGGTTGGATGTGTTTGATTGGACGGTTGGTGGTGTGGGCTGTTTGGTTGGTAGTGTTGGCTTGCGGGTTGGTAGTGTTGGCTGGCGGGTTGGTAGGTTGGTAGTGTTGGCTGGAGGGTTGGTTGTGTTGGCTGGAGGGTTGGTGGTGTTGGCAGGAGAGTTGGTGGTGTTGGCAGGAGAGTTGGTGGTGTTGGCAGGAGAGTTGGTGGTGTTGGCTAGCGGGTTTGTGGTGTTGGCTGGCGGGTTGGTAGTGTTGCATGGCGGGTTGGTAGTGTTGGCTGGTGGGTTGGTAGTGCTGGCTTGAGGGTTGGTCATGTTGGCTTGAGGGTTGGTCATGTTGGCTGGAGGGTTGGTTGTGTTGGTTGGCTGGCTGGCAGGTTGGTGGTGTTGGCTGGCAGGTTGGATGTGTTTGATTGGACGGTTGGTGGTGTGGGCTGTTTGGTTGGTAGTGTTGGCTTGCGGATTGGTAGGTTGGTAGTGTTGGCTAGCAGTTTGGATTTGTTGGCTGGTGGGTATGTGGTGTTGGCTGGCTGGCTGGTGGGTTGGCAGTGTTGGCTGTTTTTTTGGTTTGTTGGTGGTGTTGGCTGGTGGATTGGTTGTGTTGGCTGGCGGGTTGGTGGTGTTGGCTGGAGAGTTTGTGGTGTTGGCTGGTGGGTTGGTATTGTTGGCTAGTGGGTTGGTAGTGCTGTCTGGAGGATTGGTAGTGCTGGTTGGAGGATTGGTAGTGCTTGCTGGAGGGTTGGTAGTGATGGCTGGAGGGTTGGTGGTGTTAGCTGGAGGGTTGGTGGTGTTGGCTGGAGGGTTGGTGGTGTTGGCTAGTGGGGTCGTAGTGTTGGCTGGAGGGTTGGTAGTGCTGGCTGGAGGGTTGGTGATGTTGGCTGATGGGTTGGTGATGTTGGCTGATGGGTTGGTGATGTTGGATGATGGGTTGGTGATGTTGGCTAGCGGGTTGGTGGTGTTGGCTGGTGGGTTGGTGGTGTTGGCAGGAGGGTTGGTTGTGTTGGCTGGAGGGTTGGTGGTGTTAGCTGGCGGTGTTGGCTGGCAGTGCTGGCTGGCGGGTTGGTGGTGTTGGCAGACGGGTTGGTAGTTTTGGCTGGCGGATAGGTTGTGTTGGCTGGTATTTTGGATGTGTTGGCTGGCGGGTTGGTGGTGTTGGCAGGCTGTTTGGTTTATTGGTGGTGTGGGTTGGTGGTGTTGGCTGGCGGGTTGGTAGTGTTGGTTGGATATGTTGGCTGGTGGGTTGGTGGTGTTGGCTAGCTGTTTGGTTTTGTGGTGGTGTGGGTTGGTAGTGTTGGCTGGCATGTTGGTGGTGTTTGCTGGAGGGCTGGTAGGCGGGATGATGGTGTTGGCTGATGGTCTGGTAGTGTTGGCTTGCGGGTTGGTAGTGTTGGCTGGCGGGTTGGTAGGTTGGTAGTGTTGGCTGGCAGGTTGGATGTGTTGGCTATTGGGTATGTGGTGTTGGCAGGAGGGCTGGTAGTGTTGGCTGGAGGGTTGGTAGTGCTTGCTGGAGGGTTGGTAGTGCTGGCTGGAGGGTTGGTAGTGCTGGCTGAAGGGTTGGTGGTGTTGACTGGAGGGTTGGTTGTGTTGGCTGGAGGGTTGGTGGTGTTGGCAGGAGAGTTGGTGGTGTTGGCAGGTGGGTTGGTTGTGTTGGCTGGAGGGTTGGTTGTGTTGGCTGGAGGGTTGGTAGTGTTTGCTGGCAGGTTGGTAGTGTTGGCTGGCGGGTTGGTTGTGTTGGCTGGAGGGTTGGTTGTGTTGGCTGCCGAGTTGGTGGTGTTGGCTGGCGGGTTGGTGGTTTTGGCTGGCGGGTTGGTGGTGTTGGTGGTGTTGGCTGGCGGGTTGGTTGTGTTGGCTGGCGGGTTGGTTGTGTTGGCTGGCAGGTTGGTGGTGTTGGCTGGCGGGTTGGTAGTGTTGGCTGGCGGGTTGGTAGTGCTGGCTTGAGGGTTGGTCATGTTGGCTTGAGGGTTGGTCATGTTGGCTGGAGGGTTGGTTGTGTTGGCTGGCTGGCAGGTTGGTGGTGTTGGCTGGCGGGTTGGTGGTGTTGGCTGGCAGGTTGGATGTGTTTGATTGGATGGTTGGTGGTGTGGGCTGTTTGGTTGGTAGTGTTGGCTTGCGGGTTGGTAGTGTTGGCTGGCGGGTTGGTAGGTTGGTAGTGTTGGCTGGCAGTTTGGATTTGTTGGCTGGTGGGTATGTGGTGTTGGCTGGCTGGCTGGTGGGTTGGCGGTGTTGGCTGTTTTTTTGGTTTGTTGGTGGTGTTGGCTGGTGGATTGGTTGTGTTGGCTGGAGGGTTGGTGGTGTTGGCTGGACAGTTTGTGGTGTTGGCTGGTGGGTTGGTAGTGTTGGCTGGTGGGTTGGTAGTGTTGGCTGGTGGGTTGGTATTGTTGGCTGGTGGGTTGGTAGTGCTGTCTGGAGGATTGGTAGTGCTGGTTGGAGGGTTGGTAGTGCTTGCTGGAGGGTTGGTAGTGCTGGCTGGAGGATTGGTGGTGTTGGCTGGAGGGTTGGTGGTGTTGGCTGGCGGGTTGTTAGTGTTGGCTGGTGGGGTCGTAGTGTTGGCTGGAGGGTTGGTGATGTTGGCTGATGGGTTGGTGATGTTGGCTGACGGGTTGGTGATGTTGGATGACGGGTTGGTGATGTTGGCTAGCGGGTTGGTGGTGTTGGCTGGTAGGTTGGTTGTGTTGGCATGAGGGTTGGTTGTGTTGGCTGGAGGGTTGGTGGTGTTGGCTGGCAGTGTTGGCTGGCAGTGTTGGCTGGCGGGTTGGTGGTGTTGGCTGACGGGTTGGTAGTTTTGGCTGGCGGATAGGTTGTGTTGGCTGGCGGGTTGGTGGTTTTGGCTGGCGTGTTGGTATTGTAGGTAGGTGGTGCTGGTTGGTGCTGTGGGTTGTGTTGTCATGTCATTTCAACTATAATTGGTGATAATGAGGTAGAAAGAGAAGAGCAGTTTCCTGACTGTATGTCTTTGCAGTGTAAGCATGATTCAGCACTTTCCTGGACAACAAACTCTTTTCCATTTGTTTTACTAGGTCAGTGAGATGTGTTTCACCCATAATTGCCTATGAGGAAGGCAGGTCTGGGCTTCGCGCGCTGAATAATATACTCTATGATAGCTTCTGGTGAATTGATGGGAGAGGGGAGATCTGAAAATGAATGTAGTCCTGCTTTGTGGCATTTTGAGAAGGCTCATACTGATCGTACTATAAGGCTCTATGTTATATTGATCACACTCTAAGACTATATTTGATACTGATCACACTATAAGGCTCTGTTATACTTTTCAGGGAAGTTAAGAACCAATATACACAGGCAGTTAGGAAAGCTAAGGCTAGCTTTTTCAGGCAGAAAGTTTCATCCTGTAGCACAAACTCAAAAATGTTCTGGGACACTGTAAAGTCCATGGAGAACAAGAGCACCTCGTCCCAGCTGCCCACTTCGCTGAGGCTAGGAAACACTGTCACCACCGATAAATCCACAATAATTGAGAATTTCAATAAACATTTTTCTAAGGCTGGCCATGCTTTCCACCTGTCTACCCCACCCCGATCAACAGCCCTGCACCCCCCACAGCATTTCGCCAAAGCCTCCCCCATTTCTCCTTCACCGAAATCCAGATAGCTGATGTTCTGAAAGAGCTTCAAAATCTGGAACCCTACAAATCAGCCGGGCAAGACAATCTGGACCCTCTCTTTCTAAAATGATCTGCCGAAATTGTTGCAACCCCTTTTACTAGCCTGTTCAACATCTCTTGCGTGTCGTCTGAGATTCCCAAAGATTGGAAAGCTGCTGCGGTCATCCCCCTCTTCAAAGGGGGAGACACTCTAGACCCAAACTGCTATAGACCTATCTCTATCCTACCCTACCTTTCTAAGGTCTTCGAAAACCAATTTAACAAACAGATTAACCTGACAAAGATGTTGGTTCCCAATTGGGGACCAGCCCCCCCACAGTCAGCTGGAACGGTGGCGCACGGAATGCAAAAATATTCTTAGAAATATTTAACCTCCACACATTAACAAGTCCAATAGCTCAAATGAAAGATAAACAACTTGTTTATCTAGCCAGCAAGTCAGATTTCTAAAATGTTTTACGGCGAAAACATAGCACATATTTATGTCAAACCACCACCGAAGACACACCGAAGACACAGCTAATTTCCATAGCCAAATTGAACAAAATATGCAATCACCAAACGCAGGATTAAAAGAAAATAATTTCACTAACCTTTTGAAATCTTCATCAGATGACAGTAATATAACATGTTACACAGTACATTTATGTTTTTTTCAATAATATGCTATAAATATCCATAAATCTCTGTTTACAATGACGCCATGTTAAAAAAATGCTACTCAAATGTCCGGAGAAATGACGATGGCTTCGGCACACGCCGTCAGCTAACATGGAATACACAACATAAACTTTGACTAAATATGCATGTTCTACATATATATATAGAAAGATACACTTCTTCTAAATGCAATCGCTGTGTTACATTTATTTTTAACTTTACAGATTTCGTTCACTAGGCTATAATGTGAGTCGGCGCTCAGGAATTAGCATTTTGGCTCCTCTATCTCGGAGTCCACAGAAACCCAAATTTAACACATAAATATTCCCTTACCTTTGCTGTTCTTCCATCAGAAGACCTGGAAGGGTTTATACTTACCAAAAACAGCTTTAGTTTTGAAGTCTGTGTCTTTCGGTTATCAAACACGACATATTTCGGTTGAAATGCAGCCAAAAAGTAAAGTTGGTGCGCACCAAAACGTCGAAATTACATATTATATGTCGACTAAACTTGTCAAACTTGGTTCAGAACACAGCGTTAGCATGCTATATAGCTTCACAGCAATTCTCAGGACGAAGAGAAACACAGGCATCGTTTAATCAATCTTGGAAGAAAGACACCACCGGAGCAGAACGCGCATGAGAGTAACCTGTTTTTCTCGGTGACCGAAAGGACTCGGCCTGTCATTACTCTCGTGAGCTCCGAATCACACAATGAGAAGCCCCATTGAAAGCGGACACCGCGCTGAAGGCATAGGAACTGTTCCCAGGACTGTAGGTGCTTGGGAAGGGTGGGGGCGATGACGTCAAAGTTGGGCCAACTTTTTTGATGACAAGAGAGAGTTTGGGAGAATGAGTGCCTGAGAGTTCTGCTTTACTTACAGACATAATTTAAACGGTTTTAGAAGCTTTAGAGTGTTTTCTATTCAATAATAATTTTTAATTGCATACATTAGCAATTTTTGACAGATTTTTTTTCTGTTTACCATGGGCACGCAATCACCCCAAAGGGGGCAGCAATCAGCCCTATCCTTAACCATTTCGAATCCCACCGTACCTTCTCCGCTATGCAATCTGGTTTCAGTGCTGGTCATGGGTGCACCTCAGCCACGCTCAAGGTCCTAAACGATATCATAACCGCCATCGATAGGAGACATTTTTTACACCTGTACATAGCCCATCTGTAAATAGCCATCCAACTACCCCACCCCCATAGTGTATTTATTTATTTATCTTGCTCCTTTGCACCCCAGTATCTCTACTTGCACATTCATCTTCTGCGCATCCTACTATTCCAGTGTTTAATTGCTATATTGTAATTACTTCGCCACCATGGCCTATTTATTGCCGTACCTCCCTTATCCTACCTCATTTACACTCACTGTATATAGACTTTTTCTACTGTATTATTGACTGTATGTTTGTTTACTCCATGTGTAACTCTGTGTTGTTGTATGTGTCAAACTGCTTTGCTTTGTCTTGGCCAGGCCACAATTGTAAATGAGAACTTGTTCTCAACTGGCCTTCCTGGTTAAATAAAGGTTAAATAAAAAAAATTAAAAAAATGTATCACACTATAAGGCTCAATGTTATACTGATCACACTATAAGGCCCTATGTGATACTGATCACACTGCGAGTCTCTATGTTGTTTTGATTACACTATAAGGCTCACTGTTAACTGATCACACAATAAGGGTCTATGTAATAGTGATCGTACTATTTTGTGCGGTGGAGCCTTTTGGATGGAGCCGTTTGACGTCTTTCAGCATTTTCCTGTCAACAGAGTCATTGCTAAATATACAAATTGACACATTTTTTCTAAACAGCTATAAGGTCATTACCTGCCAGCTAAAGCTGTTTTTTCCAGCAAACATGAGCACATGACTGGAGTTAGTTAGCCTGGCACCTGCTAAATTGACATCATTTGAGTCAATTGGAGGTGTACCTGTGCATGTATTTCAAGGCCTACCTTCAAACTCAGTGCTTCTCTGCTAGACTTCATAGGAAAATCAAAAGAAATCAGCCAAGACCTCAGAAAAGAAATTGTAGACCGGGTTCATCCTTTGGAGCAATTTTCATGTGCCTGAAGGTACCACGTTCATCTGTTCAAACAATTGTACGCAAGTATAAACACCATGGGACCACGCAGCCGTCATACTGCTCAGGAAGGAGACGCGTTCTGTCTCTTAGAGATGAACGTGCTTTGGTGGGAAAACTGCAAATCAATCCCAGAACAACAGCAAAGGACCTTGTGAAGATGCTGGAGGAAACAGGTACAAACGTATCTATATCCACAGTAAAACAAGTCCTATATCGACATAACCTGAAAGGCCGCTCAGCAAGGATGAAGCCGCTGCTCCAAAACCGCCATAAAAATGCCAGACTACAAGCATACATTCAAAGTTGTGGCAAAATGGACAACAAAGTCAAGGTATTGGAGTGGCCATCACAAAGCCCTGACCTCAATCCTATAGAAAATGTGTGGGCAGAACTGAAAAAGCATGTGCAAGCAAGGAGGCCTACCAACCTGACTCAGTTACACCAGCTCTGTCAGGAGGAATGGGCCAAAATTCACCCAACTTATTGTGTGAAGCTGGTGGAAGGCTACCTGAAACTTTTGACCCAAGTTAAACAATTTAAAGGCAATGCTACTAAATACTAATTGAGTGTATGTAAACTTCTGACAGACTGGAAATGTGATGAAAGAAATAAAAGCTGAAAAAATTATTCGCTCTACTATTATTCTGAGATTTCACATTCTGGAAATAATGTGGTGATCCGAACTGACCTAAGACAGGGAATATTTACTCGGATTTAATGTCGGAATTGTGAAAAACTGAGTTTAAATGTATTTATTTGGCTAAGGTGCATGTAAACTTCCCCTTTAATTAAGGCATGACCCTTTAGCCACGGCTGTATAAAAAATTTGCCTATCTGTGTAGGAGTGCATTCATCCGTTGCTCTGACAGACAATAGGAGTGAGTGGTGAGACCTTGCAGTGTACCTGACAGGGTCAGATATGTGTTGGCGCTGTGTAGGTGTCAGGACCTCAGGGATCTTCTCTGTTCTCTGCTTGAATCGGCACGCACGCACACACACACTACGCACATACGCACGCATGCACACGCACACACACACAAACACGTCTTTGCGTCTCCAAAGGACTCCTAATGTCCTCCCGCTCTTCCTGACCAGCTCCCACAATCCCCCAGGGCGCCAAGAGTGTGTGAGTGTTCTCAGTGTGACGATCAGAGAGACTTTTATTAAGGAATAGGATGCCATTTGGGATGCTTTCTATGTAGTTCACTACTTTTGACCAAAGCCCTATGGGCCCTGTAGTGCACTATGTACGGAATAGGGTGTTATCTGGGACGCACCTTTAGAGGCTCGACAGCCAATCATCTTTCTTCCCTCGTCCTCTTTGGCTGCTTCACTTCACATTCCAGGAGAGGACTGTCATTTTGGATTTCCTGGCGGACTGAAAGATAGGACTATGCTTTATCTCTCTCTGTCTCTGTCTCTGTATATCTCTCTCTGTCTGTCTGTCTTTCTCTCTCTGTATCTCTCTCTCTCTCTCTCTTTCTCTCTCTCTCTGTCTCTCTTTCTTTCTCTCTCTCTGTATCTCTCTCTCTGTCTCTCTTTCTTTCTCTCTCTCTCTGTCTCTCTTTCTTTCTCTCTCTCTCTCTCTGTCTTGTATCTCTGTCCTCTCTCCTCTCTTCTCTCGTCTCTCTGTCTCTTCTTTCTCTCTCTCTGTCTTCTCTCTCGTCTCTCTTTCTTT